>NW_027326298.1:0-26636 GCF_048594095.1 Paramormyrops kingsleyae | reverse complement strand
GACAGTGGCTGTAGCGCCCCCATTTGACCGATTGGAACCAAAATTGGAGGGTCTGTCTGAGGTCCCTTACTACATTAGGCCGTCAAATTTGATGAGGATTGGCTGAAGCACAGCTGAGCTTTAGATGGTTGATTGAAATGAGCATGGATATGGTGCAGGTTTGTTGTAGCTGGTGGCCATAGCGTACAGGTTAAGATATTTTTATGAATTATCCATAATGGCAATGTCCTGATTGATGTACTACCAGAATGACCTACTTGGGCTGAACATTGTAGAAGTTACAGTAATATGTTATTTATTAAGTTTTTAAACATCACAAGGGAATGAAAATGACTATCATTGGGCATTGCATATGTCTTGATTTGGCATGACTCACAGAACTGGCAGTACAAAATATTTTAACCAGTAACATGTCACTAGAACAGAAATGAGATAAATGTAAGTTGAACTGATTTTCAAGGTTTATACAGACATGTTATGTTGTTGTAGCGCCCCCGTTTGACCGATCGGCACCAAATTTGGAGGGCCCTTCCGGACTACTATTCTACAGGATATATTAAAGTTTGGTGATGATTGGCTGAGGCAGGCCTGAGATATAGCTGTCTGATTGAATTGGGCATGGCACCTGTATGGTTTGTGTGTGGCTGGTGACTATACCTCATGGAAAGTTTATGATTTTTTTTATGAATTATTTATTATGACTGTCTCCTGATTTAAATGATACCAGATTTGTGTAGGTTTGGTGAAAATCCTAGGAGGTTAACGAAATGTCTTGTTTTCAGACCAATATGAATTATGCAAAAACGCAAAGATGCAGAAGCAAGTTCTACATGTTGTTTGATTTGGCATGTCGTACTGAATTGACCTGGCAAGAAATGTCGATTGTAGGCTTCACCGTTCTCGAGAAATAGGCAGAAATGCAAAAGTTGTCACTGTTGCGCCCCCATCTGGCCGAGTGAGGTGTCCTTTACAGTTTAGGCAGAGGGTCAGAGCACAAATGTATCACCCAAATTTGATTTAGATTGGTCATTGAGAAGCCTGTGAAATGCCTGCTTGATTTTGATTGGCTGATGGCGGCCACTCTTTAAGGAATAATTACTGCCATTGTAGGTGACTGACCACAGGCTGCTTCCTAGTACATATCTACCAAATTTCAGTTAGATTGGCAAAGGCAGTCAGGAGATATTGCCAGTTTTTAGTTGTAGCGCCCCCTATTGACGAAATGCGGCCCGCCTCGGACCGTGTCCCCAGAATGGTGTAGGGAGGTAGCATTTCAAATTTGGTCAAGGTAGGCCAAGGCACGGCCAAGTTATAGCCGTCAGACCAAAACGGGCCAAATTTGGACATTGTTTGGGCGTGGCTAATGGCCGTAGGATATAAAAATGTCTGAATTTTGTGGATAATTCTTGATCAGCAGAGAATTCTGATTCGTCTGACACCTCATTTGTCTGATTTGGTAGGACAAGCCAGGACTTTAAGGAAAAAGTAGGATTGGCAAATTATGCAAATTAGCAAAAAATCTAAGTAGGCGGAGCTTCATAGTCCAAATGGCAAGTTGGTAGGGCTTTGCTGTCTGTATATGTAGAACAAAGAATTTCGATTGTAGGTCTAACAGGACAGGAGATATCGACCGAAACGTGTTGGGGGGCGCTAAGGCGCCCCCATCTGGCTGGCAGGACTGGGTAGGACAACCTGAGTAGTGGGTAGGAATTGACATCATCTGACCAAGTTTGGTTGGTCTAGCTCTTACAGTTTAGGCTGTACATTCAGTTTTAGGGCAGAAAAATAATAATAATAATAATAATAATAATAATCCTAAGAAAAACAATAATGGTCCATAAGGACTTCGTCCTTTGGACCCTTAACTAGAAACTGCAGGCAGTTACTGAAGGGTCCAAAGGGTATGACAAGTAGGACAGGTAGGACAGGTAGGACAACAGATGGTTTGAGTAGAAGGTAGAAATCAGGATGGAGATTGTTGAGTGTCCGTCTAACAGGTCAGGAAATGTAGGACAGAATGTAGGACCCTGTGGTGTAGTGCCTGAACCTGACTTAATGCAATGTTTTGGTCAGATAGTCTGAGTAGTAGGTAGAAATCAGGATATAGATTAGTTAGTATCGGTCTAACAGGTCAGCAAATGCAGGACAGAATGTAGAACCCTGTGGTGGAGTGCCTTAGCCTGACTTAATACATGTTTTGGGTCAGATGGCCTGACTAGTTGGTAGATTTAGGGACCTTCATACCTGGTCTGGTAAGTGTAGATATTACAGAGTTGCTTTTTTATACTGCCTGTGTAAACATAGGCTGTGTTGCATATTCTTAACAAAGTGCTGAGTTGCAAGAGTGTGACATGTAACAGCAGTAATATCGTGCTGTATCCTATTCTAGGTTTTACATTTAGACAGGAGAACGGCTAAAAGTATTGAAGGCTGACTCCACCTGCTGGCCAATTTATTATAAAATTGTAATTGCTGCAGTGTACACAGCCTGAAGAAAGATTGAAGTTTGAAAGATTTGTAAAAGTCAAATGGCAGGAAAATATAAGCAGATTAAAAGTATGGACTTAGATGAAGGGAAAGGTGATTAATATTTTAATTTTTAAATAAACAATAAGCAGATTTCAGCTGCATTAACCAAGGTTGGTCTTAGACATATTAGGACAGTGGCTGTAGTGGCCCTGTTTGACCGATTGCCACCAAACTTGGAAGGTCTTTCTGAAGTCTAGTATCACAGATGTGCGTCAAATTTTGTGAGGATTGGATGAAGCATGCCAGAGATATAGCTATTTGAATGAAATGGGCATGGAAACAGTGTGGCCAGCAGGTGGAGTCAGCGCTCCATTTTAGAAATTGTATTCAATACTTTCAGGCCTTCTTTTGTGTAAATTAAGTCTGATAATGTTCTATGAGGCAAATGGGTGAAAAATAAAAGTGAATTAAAAATATGGACTCAGTTGAAGGGAAAGGTAACAATTCTTTCAAGGTTTTATGAGAAATAAGGACATTTCAGCTGAATTTGCTAAGGTGGGTCTTAGACATATATGGACAGTGGCTGTAGCGCCCCCGTTTGACCGATTGGCACCAAAATTGGAGGGTCTGTCTGAGGTCCCTTACTACATTAGGCCGTCAAATTTGATGAGGATTGGCTGAAGCACGGCTGAGATTTAGATGGTTGATTCGGTCAGATGGTTTGAGTAGAAGGAAGAAATCATGATGTAGATTGTTGAGTGTCGGTCTAACAGGTCAGGAAATGTAGGACAGAATGTAGAACCCTGTGGTGTAGTGCCTGAACCTGACTGAATGCATTGTTTTGGTCAGATGGTCTGAGTAGTTGGTAGAAATCAGGATATAGATTAGTTAGTATCGGTCTAACAGGTCAGCAAATGTAGGACAGAATGTAGAACCCTGTGGTGGAGTGCCTTAGCCTGACTTAATGCATGGTTTTGGTCAGATGGCCTGACTAGTTGATAGATTTAGGCACCTTCAAACCTGGTCTGGTAAATCTAGATATTACATAGTTGCTTTTTTATACTGCCTGTGTAAACATAGGCTGTGTTGCATATTCTTAACAAAGTGCTGAGTTGCGGGAGTGTGACATGTAACAGCAGTAATATCATGCTGTATGCTATTCTAGGATGTATATTTAGACAGGAGAAAGGCTAAAAGTATTGAAGGCATTATTGAAATGGAGCGCTGACTCCACCTGCTGGCCAATTTATTATAAAATTGTAATTGCTGTAGTGTACACAGCCTGAAGAAAGATTAAAGTTTGAAAGATTTGTAAAAGTCAAATGGCAGGAGAATATAAGCAGATTAAAAATATGGACTTAGATGAAGGGAAAGGTGATTAATATTTTAATTTTTAAATAAACAATAAGCAGATTTCAGCTGCATTAACCAAGGTTGGTCTTAGACATATTATGACAGTGGCTGTAGTGCCCCCGTTTGACTGATTGCCACCGAACTTGGAAGGTCTTTCTGAAGTCTAGTAACACAGACGTGCATCAAATTTTGTGAGGATTGGATGAAGCATGCCAGAGATATAGCTATTTGAATGAAATAGGCATGGAAACAGTGTGGCCAGCAGGTGGAGTCAGCGCTCCATTTTAGAAATTGTATTCAATACTTTCAGGCCTTCTTATGTGTAAATTAAGTCTGATAATGTTCTATGAGGCAAATTGGTGAAAAATGAAAGTGAATAAAAAATATGGACTCAGGTGAAGGGAAAGGTAACAATTCTTTCAAGGTTTTATGAGAAATAAGGACATTTCAGCTGAATTTGCTAAGGTGGGTCTTAGACATATATGGACAGTGGCTGTAGCGCCCCTGTTTGACCGATTGGCACCAATATTGGAGGGTCTGTCTGAGGTCCCTTACTACATTAGGCCGTCAAATTTGATGAGGATTGGCTGAAGCACGGCTGAGATTTAGATGGTTGATTGAAATGAGCATGGATATGGTGCAGGTTTGTTGTAGCTGGTGGCCATAGCATACAGGTCAAGATATTTTTATGAATTATCCATAAGGGCAATGTCCTGATTGATGTACTACCAGAATGACCTACTTGGGCTGGATATTGTAGAAGTTACAGTAATATGTTATTTATTAAGTTATTAAACATCACAAGGGAATGAAAATGACTATCATTGGGCATTGCATATGTCTTGATTTGGCATGACTCACAGAACTGGCAGTACAAAATATTTTAACCAGTAATATGTCACTAGAACAGAAATGAGATAAATGTAAGTTGAACTGATTTTCAAGGTTTATACAGACATGTTATATTGTTGTAGCGCCCCCGTTTGACCGATCGGCACCAAATTTGGAGGGCCCTTCCGGACTACTATTCTACAGGATATATTAAAGTTTGGTGATGATTGGCTGAGGCAGGCCTGAGATATAGCTGTCTGATTGAATTGGGCATGGCACCTGTATGGTTTGTGTGTGGCTGGTGACTATACCTCATGGAAAGTTTATGATTTTTTTATGAATTATTTATTATGACTGTCTCCTGATTTAAATGATACCAGATTTGTGTAGGTTTGGTGAAAATCCTAGGAGGTTAACGAAATGTCTTGTTTTCAGACCAATATGAATTATGCAAAAACGCAAAGATGCAGAAGCAAGTTCTACATGTTGTTTGATTTGGCATGTCGTACTGAATTGACCTGGCAAGAAATGTCGATTGTAGGCTTCACCGTTCTCGAGAAATAGGCAGAAATGCAAAAGTTGTCACTGTTGCGCCCCCATCTGGCCGAGTGAGGTGTCCTTTACAGTTTAGGCAGAGGGTCAGAGCACAAATGTATCACCCAAATTTGATTTAGATTGGTCATTGAGAAGCCTGTGAAATGCCTGCTTGATTTTGATTGGCTGATGGCGGCCACTCTTTAAGGAATAATTACTGCCATTGTAGGTGACTGACCACAGGCTGCTTCCTAGTACATATCTACCAAATTTCAGTTAGATTGGCAAAGGCAGTCAGGAGATATTGCCAGTTTTTAGTTGTAGCGCCCCCTATTGACGAAATGCGGCCCGCCTCGGACCGTGTCCCCAGAATGGTGTAGGGAGGTAGCATTTCAAATTTGGTCAAGGTAGGCCAAGGCACGGCCAAGTTATAGCCGTCAGACCAAAACGGGCCAAATTTGGACATTGTTTGGGCGTGGCTAATGGCCGTAGGATATAAAAATGTCTGAATTTTGTGGATAATTCTTGATCAGCAGAGAATTCTGATTCGTCTGACACCTCATTTGTCTGATTTGGTAGGACAAGCCAGGACTTTAAGGAAAAAGTAGGATTGGCAAATTATGCAAATTAGCAAAAAATCTAAGTAGGCGGAGCTTCATAGTCCAAATGGCAAGTTGGTAGGGCTTTGCTGTCTGTATATGTAGAACAAAGAATTTCGATTGTAGGTCTAACAGGACAGGAGATATCGACCGAAACGTGTTGGGGGGCGCTAAGGCGCCCCCATCTGGCTGGCAGGACTGGGTAGGACAACCTGAGTAGTGGGTAGGAATTGACATCATCTGACCAAGTTTGGTTGGTCTAGCTCTTACAGTTTAGGCTGTACATTCAGTTTTAGGGCAGAAAAATAATAATAATAATAATAAAGATAACTGCAAGCAGTGACAATCGGGTCCAAAGCAAATGGGCAGAAGCAATGAATAGTAATGAAGTGAATGGCATAAAATTAGAAGTTCACTAATTATTGTAAATGAAGTACAGACTGCAATTGATTAGCAATGCATTTAAATTGGCAGAAAATAGGAAATGCTTCTATGAGATGATACCTAAAATTTAAACATTACCGTGGAAATGTTTATCAAGGTACAATGAAGGGATAATGGTAGATGAGAAACCGAAGGGAAATGTGGTGACTAGCTGTTTGAGAAATATTGCAATTGCTGCAATGTACACAGGATGAAGTAATATTGAAGTTTGATAGATTTCTAAAAGTGAAATGGCAGTAATATATAAGCAGATAAAAAATATGGACTTAGATGAAGGGAAAGGTTATTAATATTTAAATGTTTAAATAAACAATAAGGAGATGTCAGCTGCATTAACCAAGGTTGTTAGACATATTAGGACAGTGGCTAAATTGTAAATGAAGTATAAACTGAAACTGATGGCCAATGCATAGAAATCGTCAGAAATAAGGAACATGGTAGATGAGAAAGAACGGACATGTGGTGACTAGCTTTTGGGAAAAATTGAAATTGCTGTAGTGTACATCACTGAAGTTTGATAGATTTCTAAAAGTCAAATGGCAGGAAAATGAAAGCAATTTTATAATATGGACTGAGATGAAGGGAAAGCTGATTAATATTTAAATATTTGATGACAAATAAATTAATTTCAGCTGCATTAACCAAGGTTGATGTTACACATATTAGGACAGTGGCTAAATTTGAAATGAAGTACAGATTATAACTGATGGCCAATGCATTTAAATAGTCATAATGTAGGAAATGCTACTATGATAAGATACTTGACATTTTAACATTACCGTAGAAATGTTGATTAAGGTACGATAAAGGGAAGATGGTAGATGAGAAACAGAAGGGAAATGTGGTGACTAGCTGTTCAAAGAAATTGCAATTGCTGCAGTGTACACAGCCTGAAGTTTCACTGAACTTTGATACATTTCTAAAAGTGAAATGGCAGGAAAATGAAAGTGAATGAATATGTGATTAATCTTTGAAGGTTTGATGAAAAATAAAGAAATTTCAGCTACATTAACTCAGTTTTAGACATATTTCGACAGTGGCAGTAGCGCCCCCGTTTAACCGAATGTCACCAAAGTTTGATGGTCTATTCATAGTCCAGTGCTACAGAAGTGAGTCAAATTTTGTGCGAATTCGATGAAGTATCAATGAGGTTTAGCAGACTTGATGAATTCGGTATGGAAATAGTGAGGCCAGCAGGTGGAGTTAGCGCTACATTTGATAATTGGTAGCATGCAGTCCCTGGTGTGGCAGTTTGACTACTGCCATTAGCAGAAGCAGCCTTAGTACAACAATATAAGATACAATATATAACCATTTGGTGAAGTGCCTCAGCCCGAAAGAATTAGTTTTTTGTGTCAGATGGTCTAAGTAGACGGTAGAAATAGGAACCTGCATACCTAATATTTTAAGTCTAGATCATACAAGTTAAGCTTACTTTATAGTACCTCAGTGAACACATGCTGTCTTGTATATTAAAAAACAACAACAGTGGCTTACTGCATTTGTAAAGTATTCTTCTAGACATAAGAAGCCCTGAAATAATTTAATGGCATTAATGAAATAGAGGACGAACTCCACCTGCTGGCCAATCTATAAAAAACAATTCCAAAAAAGTGCAATATAAATAGAGCACCATCTCCACCTACTGGCCAATTTAATAAAAAAAAGCAAAAAATCTGCAATATTTACTGCCTGGCTTATAAATAAAATCTGATAATTTTCTATAAGTCAAATAGCAGAAAAATGAAAGGCGCTTAAAAATATGGACTGAGGTGCAGGGAAAGTTACTTCCTTGAAAGTATTATGAAGGATATTTCAGCTGAATTAGCCAAGGTAGGTATTAGACATACTAGGACAGTGGCTGTACCGCTCCAGATTGACTGATCGCCACCAAACTTGGAAGATCTGTCTGTAGTCCAGTCATACAGAAGTGAATCAAGTTTTGTAAGGATCGGATGAAGCATGCCTGAGATTTAGCTGTTTGAATGAAATGGGAATGGAAATGTTGTGGCCAGCAGGTGGAGTCAACGCTCCATTTTAGAAATACTATTTAATACTTTCAGGCCTTCTCATGTGTAAATGAAGTCTGATAATGTTGTATGAGGCAAATTGGTAAAAAATGAAAGGAAATTAAAAATATGGACTAAGGTGAAGGGAAAGGTAACAATTCTTTGAAGGTTTTATGAGAAAGAAGGACAATTCAGCTGAATCTGCAAAAGTGGCTCTTAGACATAATACATTGGCTGTAGTGCCCCCGTTTGACTGATCACCACCAAACTTAGATGGTCTTTCTGTAGTCCAGTGCTGCAGCAGTGAGTCAAATTTTGTGAGGATTGGGTGAAGCATGCCTGAGATTTAGCTGTTTGAATCAAATGGAAATGGAAATGGTGTGGCCAGCAGGTGGAGTCAACGCTCCATTTTAGAAATGCTATTTAATACTTTTAGGCCTTCTCATGTGTAAATGAATTCTGATAATGTTCTATGAGGCAAATAGGTGAAAAAAGAACATAAATTAAAAAGATTTAGCTAGTTGAAGGGAAAGGGAGCAATTCTTGGAATGATTGATGAGAAATATGATCATTTCAACTGAATTTGCTAAGGTGGGTATTAGAAATATATAGACAGTGGCTGTAGCGCCCCCATTTGACCGATCGGCACCAAAGTTGTATGGTCTGTCTGAGGTGAAGTGGTACATTAGTGGCTCAAATTTAGTGATGATCAGACGAAGTATGCCTCAGATTTAGCTGTTTGATTGAAATGATCATGGAAATGCTGTAGGTTCAGTGTGGCTGGTGGCCATAATGTACAGGCAGGTTAAGATATCTTTATAAATTATACATAAAGGCCATCTCCTGATTGATCTACTACCAGAATGACGTACTTCAGCTGGATATTGTAGTAGTTATAGCAATATGTAATTTTTAAAGTTTTTAAATATCACAAGGGAATGGAAATGACTATCATTAGGCATTGCATATATCTTGATTTGGAATGACACACAGAACTTGCAGGACAAATGATTTTTATCAGTAATATGTGACTGGAACAGAAATAAGAACAATGTAAATTGAACTGATTTTCCAGGTTTATACAGACATGTTATATTGCTGTAGCGCCCCCGTTTGACCGATCGGCACAAAATTTGGAGGACCCTTTCCGAGTAATGTCCTACATTATATATTTAAGTTTGGTGATGATTGGTTGAGGCACGCCTAAGATATAGCTGTCTGATTGAATTGGCCATGGCAAATATATGGTTTGGGTGTGGCTGGTGGCCGATCCTCATTGAAAGTTTAGGATTTTTTTGGATAATTATTTATAAGGACTGTCTCCTGATTTAAATGATACCAGATTTGTGTAGGTTTGGTGAAAATCCTAGGAGGCTAACGAAATGTCTTGTTTTCAGACCAATATGAATTATGCAAAAATGCTAAGGTGCAGAAGCAAGTTCTACATGTTGTTTGATTTGGCATGTCATACTGAATTGACCTGGCAGTAAAGGTTGATTGTAGGCTTCACCATTCTTGAGAAATAGGCAGAAACGCAAAAGTTGTCACTGTAGCGCCCCCATCTGGCCAAGTGAGGTGTCCTTTACAGCGTAGGCAGAGGGTGAGAGCACAAATGTATCACCCAAATTTGATTTAGATTGGTCATTGATAAGCCTGTCAAATGGCTGCTTGATTTTGATTGGATGATGGCGGCCACTCTTTAAGGACAAATTACTGCCATTGTATGTGACTGACCACAGGCTGCGTCCTAGTACATATCTGCCAAATTTCAGTTAGATTGGCCAAGGCAGTCAGGAGATACTGCCAGTTTTTAGTTGTAGCGCCCCCTATTGACGAAATGCGGCCCGCCTTGGACCGTGTCCCCAGGATGGTGTTGCGAGGTAGGATTTCAAATTTGGTCAAGGTAGGCCAAGGAATTGCCAAGTTATAGCCGTCAGACCAAAATGGGCGAAATTTGGCCATTGTTTGGGCGTGGCTAATGGCCGTAGGATATAAAAATGTCGGAATTTTGTTGATGATTCTTGATCAGCTCAGAGTTCTGATTCGTTTGACACCTCATTTGTCTGATTTGGTAGAACAAGCTAGGACTTGAAGGGAAAAGTAGGATTTGCAAATTATGCAAATTAGCAAAAAATATAAGTAGGCGGAGCTTCATAGTCCAAATGGCAAGTTGGTAGGGAATGGCTGTCTGTATCAGCAGAAAAAAGAATTTCAATTGTAGGACTAATAGGACAGGAGATATGGACTGAAACGCGTTGGGGGGCGCTAGAGCGCCCCCATCTGGCTGACAAGACTGGGTCAGAGAATCTGAGTAGCGGGTAAGAATTGACATCATCTTACCAAGTTTGGTTGGTCTAGCTCTTACGGTTTAGGCTGTACATTCAGTTTTACGGCAGGAAAAAAATAATAATAATAATAATCCTAAGAAAAACAATAATGGTCCATAAGCATTTCATGCTTTGGACCCTTAATAATAATAATCCTAAGAAAAACAATAATGGTCCATAAGGACTTCGTCCTTTGGACCCTTAATAATCCTAAGAAAAACAATAATGGTCCATAAGGACTTCGTCCTTTGGACCCTTAAATATAGACTAGTTAGTATCGGTCTAACAGGTCAGCAAATGCAGGACAGAATGTAGAACCCTGTGGTGGAGTGCCTTAGCCTGACTTAATACATGTTTTGGGTCAGATGGCCTGACTAGTTGGTAGATTTAGGGACCTTCATACCTGGTCTGGTAAGTGTAGATATTACATAGTTGCTTTTTTATACTGCCTGTGTAAACATAGGCTGTGTTGCATATTCTTAACAAAGTGCTGAGTTGCGGGAGTGTGACATGTAACAGCAGTAATATCATGCTGTATGATATTCTAGGATGTATATTTAGACAGGAGAAAGGCTAAAAGTATTGAAGGCATTATTGAAATGGAGCGCTGACTCCACCTGCTGGCCAATTTATTATAAAATTGTAATTGCTGTAGTGTACACAGCCTGAAGAAAGATTAAAGTTTGAAAGATTTGTAAAAGTCAAATGGCAGGAGAATATAAGCAGATTAAAAATATGGACTTAGATGAAGGGAAAGGTGATTAATATTTTAATTTTTAAATAAACAATAAGCAGATTTCAGCTGCATTAACCAAGGTTGGTCTTAGACATATTATGACAGTGGCTGTAGTGCCCCCGTTTGACTGATTGCCACCAAACTTGGAAGGTCTTTTGCAGCTTGGCTGAGGCAGTCTAGTAACACAGCCGTGCATCAAATTTTGTGAGGATTGGATGAAGCATGCCAGAGATATAGCTATTTGAATGAAATAGGCATGGAAACAGTGTGGCCAGCAGGTGGAGTCAGCGCTCCATTTTAGAAATTGTATTCAATACTTTCAGGCCTTCTTATGTGTAAATTAAGTCTGATAATGTTCTATGAGGCAAATTGGTGAAAAATGAAAGTGAATAAAAAATATGGACTCAGGTGAAGGGAAAGGTAACAATTCTTTCAAGGTTTTATGAGAAATAAGGACATTTCAGCTGAATTTGCTAAGGTGGGCCTTAGACATATATGGACAGTGGCTGTAGCGCCCCTGTTTGACCGATTGGCACCAATATTGGAGGGTCTGTCTGAGGTCCCTTACTACATTAGGCCGTCAAATTTGATGAGGATTGGCTGAAGCACGGCTGAGATTTAGATGGTTGATTGAAATGAGCATGGATATGGTGCAGGTTTGTTGTAGCTGGTGGCCATAGCATACAGGTCAAGATATTTTTATGAATTATCCATAAGGGCAATGTCCTGATTGATGTACTACCAGAATGACCTACTTGGGCTGGATATTGTAGAAGTTACAGTAATATGTTATTTATTAAGTTATTAAACATCACAAGGGAATGAAAATGACTATCATTGGGCATTGCATATGTCTTGATTTGGCATGACTCACAGAACTGGCAGTACAAAATATTTTAACCAGTAATATGTCACTAGAACAGAAATGAGATAAATGTAAGTTGAACTGATTTTCAAGGTTTATACAGACATGTTATATTGTTGTAGCGCCCCCGTTTGACCGATCGGCACCAAATTTGGAGGGCCCTTCCGGACTACTATTCTACAGGATATATTAAAGTTTGGTGATGATTGGCTGAGGCAGGCCTGAGATATAGCTGTCTGATTGAATTGGGCATGGCACCTGTATGGTTTGTGTGTGGCTGGTGACTATACCTCATGGAAAGTTTATGATTTTTTTATGAATTATTTATTATGACTGTCTCCTGATTTAAATGATACCAGATTTGTGTAGGTTTGGTGAAAATCCTAGGAGGTTAACGAAATGTCTTGTTTTCAGACCAATATGAATTATGCAAAAACGCAAAGATGCAGAAGCAAGTTCTACATGTTGTTTGATTTGGCATGTCGTACTTAATTGACCGGGCAACAATTAGACTGCCATAACAGGATGGAGATTTAGCGTAGCTCTAATGTGACAGGAGATGTAGGGCAAACCGTAGAGGAGGATACTAAAAAGTCAGACAGAACTACAGGTCAGCAGATGTCAGACAGAACAGAACTTGTTTAGGTCAGATGGTTTGAGTAGAAGGTAGAAATCATGATGTAGATTGTTGAGTGTCGGTCTAACAGGTCAGGAAATGTAGGACAGAATGTAGAACCCTGTGGTGTAGTGCCTGAACCTGACTGAATGCATTGTTTTGGTCAGATGGTCTCAGTAGTAGGTAGAAATCAGGATATAGATTAGTTAGTATCGGTCTAACAGGTCAGCAAATGTAGGACAGAATGTAGAACCCTGTGGTGGAGTGCCTTAGCCTGACTGAATGCATGGTTTGGGTCAGATGGCCTGACTAGTTGGTAGATTTAGGGACCTTCATACCTGGTCTGGTAAGTCTAGATATTACAGAGTTTTCTTTTTTATACTGCCTGTGTAAACATAGGCTGTGTTGCATATTCTTAACAAAGTGCTGAGTTGCGTATTGTGACATGTAACAGCAGTAATATCATGCTGTATCATATTCTAGGTTATACATTTAGACAGGAGAAAGGCTAAAAGTATTGAAGGCATTATTGAAATGGAGCGCTGACTCCACCTGCTGGCCAATTTATTATAAAATTGTAATTGCTGCAGTGTACACAGCCTGAAGAAAGATTGAAGTTTGAAAGATTTGTAAAAGTCAAATGGCAGGAAAATATAAGCAGATTAAAAATATGGACTTAGATGAAGGGAAAGGTGATTAATTTTTTAATTTTTAAATAAACGATAAGCAGATTTCAGCTGCATTAACCAAGGTTGGTCTTAGACATATTAGGACAGTGGCTGTAGTGCCCCCGTTTGACCGATTGCCACCAAACTTGGAAGGTCTTTCTGAAGTCTAGTAACACAGATGTGCGTCAAATTTTGTGAGGATTGGATGAAGCATGCCAGAGATATAGCTATTTTAATGAAATGGGCATGGAAACAGTGTGGCCAGCAGGTGGAGTCAGCGCTCCATTTTAGAAATTGTATTCAATACTTTCAGGCCTTCTTATGTGTAAATTAAGTCTGATAATGTTCTATGAGGCAAATCGGTGAAAAATGAAAGTGAATAAGAAATATGGACTCAGGTGAAGGGAAAGGTAACAATTCTTTCAAGGTTTTATGAGAAATAAGGACATTTCAGCTGAATTTGCTAAGGTGGGTCTTAGAAATATATGGACAGTGGCTGTAGCGCCCCCATTTGACCGATTGGAACCAAAATTGGAGGGTCTGTCTGAGGTCCCTTACTACATTAGGCCGTCAAATTTGATGAGGATTGGCTGAAGCACAGCTGAGCTTTAGATGGTTGATTGAAATGAGCATGGATATGGTGCAGGTTTGTTGTAGCTGGTGGCCATAGCGTACAGGTTAAGATATTTTTATGAATTATCCATAATGGCAATGTCCTGATTGATGTACTACCAGAATGACCTACTTGGGCTGAACATTGTAGAAGTTACAGTAATATGTTATTTATTAAGTTTTTAAACATCACAAGGGAATGAAAATGACTATCATTGGGCATTGCATATGTCTTGATTTGGCATGACTCACAGAACTGGCAGTACAAAATATTTTAACCAGTAACATGTCACTAGAACAGAAATGAGATAAATGTAAGTTGAACTGATTTTCAAGGTTTATACAGACATGTTATGTTGTTGTAGCGCCCCCGTTTGACCGATCGGCACCAAATTTGGAGGGCCCTTCCGGACTACTATTCTACAGGATATATTAAAGTTTGGTGATGATTGGCTGAGGCAGGCCTGAGATATAGCTGTCTGATTGAATTGGGCATGGCACCTGTATGGTTTGTGTGTGGCTGGTGACTATACCTCATGGAAAGTTTATGATTTTTTTATGAATTATTTATTATGACTGTCTCCTGATTTAAATGATACCAGATTTGTGTAGGTTTGGTGAAAATCCTAGGAGGTTAACGAAATGTCTTGTTTTCAGACCAATATGAATTATGCAAAAACGCAAAGATGCAGAAGCAAGTTCTACATGTTGTTTGATTTGGCATGTCGTACTGAATTGACCTGGCAAGAAATGTCGATTGTAGGCTTCACCGTTCTCGAGAAATAGGCAGAAATGCAAAAGTTGTCACTGTTGCGCCCCCATCTGGCCGAGTGAGGTGTCCTTTACAGTTTAGGCAGAGGGTCAGAGCACAAATGTATCACCCAAATTTGATTTAGATTGGTCATTGAGAAGCCTGTGAAATGCCTGCTTGATTTTGATTGGCTGATGGCGGCCACTCTTTAAGGAATAATTACTGCCATTGTAGGTGACTGACCACAGGCTGCTTCCTAGTACATATCTACCAAATTTCAGTTAGATTGGCAAAGGCAGTCAGGAGATATTGCCAGTTTTTAGTTGTAGCGCCCCCTATTGACGAAATGCGGCCCGCCTCGGACCGTGTCCCCAGAATGGTGTAGGGAGGTAGCATTTCAAATTTGGTCAAGGTAGGCCAAGGCACGGCCAAGTTATAGCCGTCAGACCAAAACGGGCCAAATTTGGACATTGTTTGGGCGTGGCTAATGGCCGTAGGATATAAAAATGTCTGAATTTTGTGGATAATTCTTGATCAGCAGAGAATTCTGATTCGTCTGACACCTCATTTGTCTGATTTGGTAGGACAAGCCAGGACTTTAAGGAAAAAGTAGGATTGGCAAATTATGCAAATTAGCAAAAAATCTAAGTAGGCGGAGCTTCATAGTCCAAATGGCAAGTTGGTAGGGCTTTGCTGTCTGTATATGTAGAACAAAGAATTTCGATTGTAGGTCTAACAGGACAGGAGATATCGACCGAAACGTGTTGGGGGGCGCTAAGGCGCCCCCATCTGGCTGGCAGGACTGGGTAGGACAACCTGAGTAGTGGGTAGGAATTGACATCATCTGACCAAGTTTGGTTGGTCTAGCTCTTACAGTTTAGGCTGTACATTCAGTTTTAGGGCAGAAAAATAATAATAATAATAATAATAATAATCCTAAGAAAAACAATAATGGTCCATAAGGACTTCGTCCTTTGGACCCTTAATAACTAGAAACTGCAGGCAGTTACTGAAGGGTCCAAAGGGTATGACAAGTAGGACAGGTAGGACAGGTAGGACAACAGATGGTTTGAGTAGAAGGTAGAAATCAGGATGGAGATTGTTGAGTGTCCGTCTAACAGGTCAGGAAATGTAGGACAGAATGTAGGACCCTGTGGTGTAGTGCCTGAACCTGACTGAATGCAATGTTTTGGTGAGATAGTCTGAGTAGTAGGTAGAAATCAGGATATAGACTAGTTAGTATCGGTCTAACAGGTCAGCAAATGCAGGACAGAATGTAGAACCCTGTGGTGGAGTGCCTTAGCCTGACTTAATACATGTTTTGGGTCAGATGGCCTGACTAGTTGGTAGATTTAGGGACCTTCATACCTGGTCTGGTAAGTGTAGATATTACATAGTTGCTTTTTTATACTGCCTGTGTAAACATAGGCTGTGTTGCATATTCTTAACAAAGTGCTGAGTTGCGGGAGTGTGACATGTAACAGCAGTAATATCATGCTGTATGCTATTCTAGGATGTATATTTAGACAGGAGAAAGGCTAAAAGTATTGAAGGCATTATTGAAATGGAGCGCTGACTCCACCTGCTGGCCAATTTATTATAAAATTGTAATTGCTGTAGTGTACACAGCCTGAAGAAAGATTAAAGTTTGAAAGATTTGTAAAAGTCAAATGGCAGGAGAATATAAGCAGATTAAAAATATGGACTTAGATGAAGGGAAAGGTGATTAATATTTTAATTTTTAAATAAACAATAAGCAGATTTCAGCTGCATTAACCAAGGTTGGTCTTAGACATATTATGACAGTGGCTGTAGTGCCCCCGTTTGACTGATTGCCACCAAACTTGGAAGGTCTTTTGCAGCTTGGCTGAGGCAGTCTAGTAACACAGCCGTGCATCAAATTTTGTGAGGATTGGATGAAGCATGCCAGAGATATAGCTATTTGAATGAAATAGGCATGGAAACAGTGTGGCCAGCAGGTGGAGTCAGCGCTCCATTTTAGAAATTGTATTCAATACTTTCAGGCCTTCTTATGTGTAAATTAAGTCTGATAATGTTCTATGAGGCAAATTGGTGAAAAATGAAAGTGAATAAAAAATATGGACTCAGGTGAAGGGAAAGGTAACAATTCTTTCAAGGTTTTATGAGAAATAAGGACATTTCAGCTGAATTTGCTAAGGTGGGTCTTAGACATATATGGACAGTGGCTGTAGCGCCCCTGTTTGACCGATTGGCACCAATATTGGAGGGTCTGTCTGAGGTCCCTTACTACATTAGGCCGTCAAATTTGATGAGGATTGGCTGAAGCACGGCTGAGATTTAGATGGTTGATTGAAATGAGCATGGATATGGTGCAGGTTTGTTGTAGCTGGTGGCCATAGCATACAGGTCAAGATATTTTTATGAATTATCCATAAGGGCAATGTCCTGATTGATGTACTACCAGAATGACCTACTTGGGCTGGATATTGTAGAAGTTACAGTAATATGTTATTTATTAAGTTATTAAACATCACAAGGGAATGAAAATGACTATCATTGGGCATTGCATATGTCTTGATTTGGCATGACTCACAGAACTGGCAGTACAAAATATTTTAACCAGTAATATGTCACTAGAACAGAAATGAGATAAATGTAAGTTGAACTGATTTTCAAGGTTTATACAGACATGTTATATTGTTGTAGCGCCCCCGTTTGACCGATCGGCACCAAATTTGGAGGGCCCTTCCGGACTACTATTCTACAGGATATATTAAAGTTTGGTGATGATTGGCTGAGGCAGGCCTGAGATATAGCTGTCTGATTGAATTGGGCATGGCACCTGTATGGTTTGTGTGTGGCTGGTGACTATACCTCATGGAAAGTTTATGATTTTTTTATGAATTATTTATTATGACTGTCTCCTGATTTAAATGATACCAGATTTGTGTAGGTTTGGTGAAAATCCTAGGAGGTTAACGAAATGTCTTGTTTTCAGACCAATATGAATTATGCAAAAACGCAAAGATGCAGAAGCAAGTTCTACATGTTGTTTGATTTGGCATGTCGTACTTAATTGACCGGGCAACAATTAGACTGCCATAACAGGATGGAGATTTAGCGTAGCTCTAATGTGACAGGAGATGTAGGGCAAACCGTAGAGGAGGATACTAAAAAGTCAGACAGAACTACAGGTCAGCAGATGTCAGACAGAACAGAACTTGTTTAGGTCAGATGGTTTGAGTAGAAGGTAGAAATCATGATGTAGATTGTTGAGTGTCGGTCTAACAGGTCAGGAAATGTAGGACAGAATGTAGAACCCTGTGGTGTAGTGCCTGAACCTGACTGAATGCATTGTTTTGGTCAGATGGTCTCAGTAGTAGGTAGAAATCAGGATATAGATTAGTTAGTATCGGTCTAACAGGTCAGCAAATGTAGGACAGAATGTAGAACCCTGTGGTGGAGTGCCTTAGCCTGACTGAATGCATGGTTTGGGTCAGATGGCCTGACTAGTTGGTAGATTTAGGGACCTTCATACCTGGTCTGGTAAGTCTAGATATTACAGAGTTTTCTTTTTTATACTGCCTGTGTAAACATAGGCTGTGTTGCATATTCTTAACAAAGTGCTGAGTTGCGTATTGTGACATGTAACAGCAGTAATATCATGCTGTATCATATTCTAGGTTATACATTTAGACAGGAGAAAGGCTAAAAGTATTGAAGGCATTATTGAAATGGAGCGCTGACTCCACCTGCTGGCCAATTTATTATAAAATTGTAATTGCTGCAGTGTACACAGCCTGAAGAAAGATTGAAGTTTGAAAGATTTGTAAAAGTCAAATGGCAGGAAAATATAAGCAGATTAAAAATATGGACTTAGATGAAGGGAAAGGTGATTAATTTTTTAATTTTTAAATAAACGATAAGCAGATTTCAGCTGCATTAACCAAGGTTGGTCTTAGACATATTAGGACAGTGGCTGTAGTGCCCCCGTTTGACCGATTGCCACCAAACTTGGAAGGTCTTTCTGAAGTCTAGTAACACAGATGTGCGTCAAATTTTGTGAGGATTGGATGAAGCATGCCAGAGATATAGCTATTTTAATGAAATGGGCATGGAAACAGTGTGGCCAGCAGGTGGAGTCAGCGCTCCATTTTAGAAATTGTATTCAATACTTTCAGGCCTTCTTATGTGTAAATTAAGTCTGATAATGTTCTATGAGGCAAATCGGTGAAAAATGAAAGTGAATAAGAAATATGGACTCAGGTGAAGGGAAAGGTAACAATTCTTTCAAGGTTTTATGAGAAATAAGGACATTTCAGCTGAATTTGCTAAGGTGGGTCTTAGAAATATATGGACAGTGGCTGTAGCGCCCCCATTTGACCGATTGGAACCAAAATTGGAGGGTCTGTCTGAGGTCCCTTACTACATTAGGCCGTCAAATTTGATGAGGATTGGCTGAAGCACAGCTGAGCTTTAGATGGTTGATTGAAATGAGCATGGATATGGTGCAGGTTTGTTGTAGCTGGTGGCCATAGCGTACAGGTTAAGATATTTTTATGAATTATCCATAATGGCAATGTCCTGATTGATGTACTACCAGAATGACCTACTTGGGCTGAACATTGTAGAAGTTACAGTAATATGTTATTTATTAAGTTTTTAAACATCACAAGGGAATGAAAATGACTATCATTGGGCATTGCATATGTCTTGATTTGGCATGACTCACAGAACTGGCAGTACAAAATATTTTAACCAGTAACATGTCACTAGAACAGAAATGAGATAAATGTAAGTTGAACTGATTTTCAAGGTTTATACAGACATGTTATGTTGTTGTAGCGCCCCCGTTTGACCGATCGGCACCAAATTTGGAGGGCCCTTCCGGACTACTATTCTACAGGATATATTAAAGTTTGGTGATGATTGGCTGAGGCAGGCCTGAGATATAGCTGTCTGATTGAATTGGGCATGGCACCTGTATGGTTTGTGTGTGGCTGGTGACTATACCTCATGGAAAGTTTATGATTTTTTTATGAATTATTTATTATGACTGTCTCCTGATTTAAATGATACCAGATTTGTGTAGGTTTGGTGAAAATCCTAGGAGGTTAACGAAATGTCTTGTTTTCAGACCAATATGAATTATGCAAAAACGCAAAGATGCAGAAGCAAGTTCTACATGTTGTTTGATTTGGCATGTCGTACTGAATTGACCTGGCAAGAAATGTCGATTGTAGGCTTCACCGTTCTCGAGAAATAGGCAGAAATGCAAAAGTTGTCACTGTTGCGCCCCCATCTGGCCGAGTGAGGTGTCCTTTACAGTTTAGGCAGAGGGTCAGAGCACAAATGTATCACCCAAATTTGATTTAGATTGGTCATTGAGAAGCCTGTGAAATGCCTGCTTGATTTTGATTGGCTGATGGCGGCCACTCTTTAAGGAATAATTACTGCCATTGTAGGTGACTGACCACAGGCTGCTTCCTAGTACATATCTACCAAATTTCAGTTAGATTGGCAAAGGCAGTCAGGAGATATTGCCAGTTTTTAGTTGTAGCGCCCCCTATTGACGAAATGCGGCCCGCCTCGGACCGTGTCCCCAGAATGGTGTAGGGAGGTAGCATTTCAAATTTGGTCAAGGTAGGCCAAGGCACGGCCAAGTTATAGCCGTCAGACCAAAACGGGCCAAATTTGGACATTGTTTGGGCGTGGCTAATGGCCGTAGGATATAAAAATGTCTGAATTTTGTGGATAATTCTTGATCAGCAGAGAATTCTGATTCGTCTGACACCTCATTTGTCTGATTTGGTAGGACAAGCCAGGACTTTAAGGAAAAAGTAGGATTGGCAAATTATGCAAATTAGCAAAAAATCTAAGTAGGCGGAGCTTCATAGTCCAAATGGCAAGTTGGTAGGGCTTTGCTGTCTGTATATGTAGAACAAAGAATTTCGATTGTAGGTCTAACAGGACAGGAGATATCGACCGAAACGTGTTGGGGGGCGCTAAGGCGCCCCCATCTGGCTGGCAGGACTGGGTAGGACAACCTGAGTAGTGGGTAGGAATTGACATCATCTGACCAAGTTTGGTTGGTCTAGCTCTTACAGTTTAGGCTGTACATTCAGTTTTAGGGCAGAAAAATAATAATAATAATAATAATAATAATAATCCTAAGAAAAACAATAATGGTCCATAAGGACTTCGTCCTTTGGACCCTTAATAACTAGAAACTGCAGGCAGTTACTGAAGGGTCCAAAGGGTATGACAAGTAGGACAGGTAGGACAGGTAGGACAACAGATGGTTTGAGTAGAAGGTAGAAATCAGGATGGAGATTGTTGAGTGTCCGTCTAACAGGTCAGGAAATGTAGGACAGAATGTAGGACCCTGTGGTGTAGTGCCTGAACCTGACTGAATGCAATGTTTTGGTGAGATAGTCTGAGTAGTAGGTAGAAATCAGGATATAGACTAGTTAGTATCGGTCTAACAGGTCAGCAAATGCAGGACAGAATGTAGAACCCTGTGGTGGAGTGCCTTAGCCTGACTTAATACATGTTTTGGGTCAGATGGCCTGACTAGTTGGTAGATTTAGGGACCTTCATACCTGGTCTGGTAAGTGTAGATATTACATAGTTGCTTTTTTATACTGCCTGTGTAAACATAGGCTGTGTTGCATATTCTTAACAAAGTGCTGAGTTGCGGGAGTGTGACATGTAACAGCAGTAATATCATGCTGTATGCTATTCTAGGATGTATATTTAGACAGGAGAAAGGCTAAAAGTATTGAAGGCATTATTGAAATGGAGCGCTGACTCCACCTGCTGGCCAATTTATTATAAAATTGTAATTGCTGTAGTGTACACAGCCTGAAGAAAGATTAAAGTTTGAAAGATTTGTAAAAGTCAAATGGCAGGAGAATATAAGCAGATTAAAAATATGGACTTAGATGAAGGGAAAGGTGATTAATATTTTAATTTTTAAATAAACAATAAGCAGATTTCAGCTGCATTAACCAAGGTTGGTCTTAGACATATTATGACAGTGGCTGTAGTGCCCCCGTTTGACTGATTGCCACCAAACTTGGAAGGTCTTTTGCAGCTTGGCTGAGGCAGTCTAGTAACACAGCCGTGCATCAAATTTTGTGAGGATTGGATGAAGCATGCCAGAGATATAGCTATTTGAATGAAATAGGCATGGAAACAGTGTGGCCAGCAGGTGGAGTCAGCGCTCCATTTTAGAAATTGTATTCAATACTTTCAGGCCTTCTTATGTGTAAATTAAGTCTGATAATGTTCTATGAGGCAAATTGGTGAAAAATGAAAGTGAATAAAAAATATGGACTCAGGTGAAGGGAAAGGTAACAATTCTTTCAAGGTTTTATGAGAAATAAGGACATTTCAGCTGAATTTGCTAAGGTGGGTCTTAGACATATATGGACAGTGGCTGTAGCGCCCCTGTTTGACCGATTGGCACCAATATTGGAGGGTCTGTCTGAGGTCCCTTACTACATTAGGCCGTCAAATTTGATGAGGATTGGCTGAAGCACGGCTGAGATTTAGATGGTTGATTGAAATGAGCATGGATATGGTGCAGGTTTGTTGTAGCTGGTGGCCATAGCATACAGGTCAAGATATTTTTATGAATTATCCATAAGGGCAATGTCCTGATTGATGTACTACCAGAATGACCTACTTGGGCTGGATATTGTAGAAGTTACAGTAATATGTTATTTATTAAGTTATTAAACATCACAAGGGAATGAAAATGACTATCATTGGGCATTGCATATGTCTTGATTTGGCATGACTCACAGAACTGGCAGTACAAAATATTTTAACCAGTAATATGTCACTAGAACAGAAATGAGATAAATGTAAGTTGAACTGATTTTCAAGGTTTATACAGACATGTTATATTGTTGTAGCGCCCCCGTTTGACCGATCGGCACCAAATTTGGAGGGCCCTTCCGGACTACTATTCTACAGGATATATTAAAGTTTGGTGATGATTGGCTGAGGCAGGCCTGAGATATAGCTGTCTGATTGAATTGGGCATGGCACCTGTATGGTTTGTGTGTGGCTGGTGACTATACCTCATGGAAAGTTTATGATTTTTTTATGAATTATTTATTATGACTGTCTCCTGATTTAAATGATACCAGATTTGTGTAGGTTTGGTGAAAATCCTAGGAGGTTAACGAAATGTCTTGTTTTCAGACCAATATGAATTATGCAAAAACGCAAAGATGCAGAAGCAAGTTCTACATGTTGTTTGATTTGGCATGTCGTACTTAATTGACCGGGCAACAATTAGACTGCCATAACAGGATGGAGATTTAGCGTAGCTCTAATGTGACAGGAGATGTAGGGCAAACCGTAGAGGAGGATACTAAAAAGTCAGACAGAACTACAGGTCAGCAGATGTCAGACAGAACAGAACTTGTTTAGGTCAGATGGTTTGAGTAGAAGGTAGAAATCATGATGTAGATTGTTGAGTGTCGGTCTAACAGGTCAGGAAATGTAGGACAGAATGTAGAACCCTGTGGTGTAGTGCCTGAACCTGACTGAATGCATTGTTTTGGTCAGATGGTCTCAGTAGTAGGTAGAAATCAGGATATAGATTAGTTAGTATCGGTCTAACAGGTCAGCAAATGTAGGACAGAATGTAGAACCCTGTGGTGGAGTGCCTTAGCCTGACTGAATGCATGGTTTGGGTCAGATGGCCTGACTAGTTGGTAGATTTAGGGACCTTCATACCTGGTCTGGTAAGTCTAGATATTACAGAGTTTTCTTTTTTATACTGCCTGTGTAAACATAGGCTGTGTTGCATATTCTTAACAAAGTGCTGAGTTGCGTATTGTGACATGTAACAGCAGTAATATCATGCTGTATCATATTCTAGGTTATACATTTAGACAGGAGAAAGGCTAAAAGTATTGAAGGCATTATTGAAATGGAGCGCTGACTCCACCTGCTGGCCAATTTATTATAAAATTGTAATTGCTGCAGTGTACACAGCCTGAAGAAAGATTAAAGTTTGAAAGATTTGTAAAAGTCAAATGGCAGGAAAATATAAGCAGATTAAAAATATGGACTTAGATGAAGGGAAAGGTGATTAATTTTTTAATTTTTAAATAAACGATAAGCAGATTTCAGCTGCATTAACCAAGGTTGGTCTTAGACATATTAGGACAGTGGCTGTAGTGCCCCCGTTTGACCGATTGCCACCAAACTTGGAAGGTCTTTCTGAAGTCTAGTAACACAGATGTGCGTCAAATTTTGTGAGGATTGGATGAAGCATGCCAGAGATATAGCTATTTTAATGAAATGGGCATGGAAACAGTGTGGCCAGCAGGTGGAGTCAGCGCTCCATTTTAGAAATTGTATTCAATACTTTCAGGCCTTCTTATGTGTAAATTAAGTCTGATAATGTTCTATGAGGCAAATCGGTGAAAAATGAAAGTGAATAAGAAATATGGACTCAGGTGAAGGGAAAGGTAACAATTCTTTCAAGGTTTTATGAGAAATAAGGACATTTCAGCTGAATTTGCTAAGGTGGGTCTTAGAAATATATGGACAGTGGCTGTAGCGCCCCCATTTGACCGATTGGAACCAAAATTGGAGGGTCTGTCTGAGGTCCCTTACTACATTAGGCCGTCAAATTTGATGAGGATTGGCTGAAGCACAGCTGAGCTTTAGATGGTTGATTGAAATGAGCATGGATATGGTGCAGGTTTGTTGTAGCTGGTGGCCATAGCGTACAGGTTAAGATATTTTTATGAATTATCCATAATGGCAATGTCCTGATTGATGTACTACCAGAATGACCTACTTGGGCTGAACATTGTAGAAGTTACAGTAATATGTTATTTATTAAGTTTTTAAACATCACAAGGGAATGAAAATGACTATCATTGGGCATTGCATATGTCTTGATTTGGCATGACTCACAGAACTGGCAGTACAAAATATTTTAACCAGTAACATGTCACTAGAACAGAAATGAGATAAATGTAAGTTGAACTGATTTTCAAGGTTTATACAGACATGTTATGTTGTTGTAGCGCCCCCGTTTGACCGATCGGCACCAAATTTGGAGGGCCCTTCCGGACTACTATTCTACAGGATATATTAAAGTTTGGTGATGATTGGCTGAGGCAGGCCTGAGATATAGCTGTCTGATTGAATTGGGCATGGCACCTGTATGGTTTGTGTGTGGCTGGTGACTATACCTCATGGAAAGTTTATGATTTTTTTATGAATTATTTATTATGACTGTCTCCTGATTTAAATGATACCAGATTTGTGTAGGTTTGGTGAAAATCCTAGGAGGTTAACGAAATGTCTTGTTTTCAGACCAATATGAATTATGCAAAAACGCAAAGATGCAGAAGCAAGTTCTACATGTTGTTTGATTTGGCATGTCGTACTGAATTGACCTGGCAAGAAATGTCGATTGTAGGCTTCACCGTTCTCGAGAAATAGGCAGAAATGCAAAAGTTGTCACTGTTGCGCCCCCATCTGGCCGAGTGAGGTGTCCTTTACAGTTTAGGCAGAGGGTCAGAGCACAAATGTATCACCCAAATTTGATTTAGATTGGTCATTGAGAAGCCTGTGAAATGCCTGCTTGATTTTGATTGGCTGATGGCGGCCACTCTTTAAGGAATAATTACTGCCATTGTAGGTGACTGACCACAGGCTGCTTCCTAGTACATATCTACCAAATTTCAGTTAGATTGGCAAAGGCAGTCAGGAGATATTGCCAGTTTTTAGTTGTAGCGCCCCCTATTGACGAAATGCGGCCCGCCTCGGACCGTGTCCCCAGAATGGTGTAGGGAGGTAGCATTTCAAATTTGGTCAAGGTAGGCCAAGGCACGGCCAAGTTATAGCCGTCAGACCAAAACGGGCCAAATTTGGACATTGTTTGGGCGTGGCTAATGGCCGTAGGATATAAAAATGTCTGAATTTTGTGGATAATTCTTGATCAGCAGAGAATTCTGATTCGTCTGACACCTCATTTGTCTGATTTGGTAGGACAAGCCAGGACTTTAAGGAAAAAGTAGGATTGGCAAATTATGCAAATTAGCAAAAAATCTAAGTAGGCGGAGCTTCATAGTCCAAATGGCAAGTTGGTAGGGCTTTGCTGTCTGTATATGTAGAACAAAGAATTTCGATTGTAGGTCTAACAGGACAGGAGATATCGACCGAAACGTGTTGGGGGGCGCTAAGGCGCCCCCATCTGGCTGGCAGGACTGGGTAGGACAACCTGAGTAGTGGGTAGGAATTGACATCATCTGACCAAGTTTGGTTGGTCTAGCTCTTACAGTTTAGGCTGTACATTCAGTTTTAGGGCAGAAAAATAATAATAATAATAATAATAATAATAATCCTAAGAAAAACAATAATGGTCCATAAGGACTTCGTCCTTTGGACCCTTAATAACTAGAAACTGCAGGCAGTTACAGAAGGGTCCAAAGCTTAGGATGATAGGACAGGTAGGACAAGTAGAGGAACAATGGCAGAGAACCTGTGGCCAGGGTAGTAGAAAGTCAGGCTAATGGGATAGGAGATGTAGGACAGAGGAGGACTGGTTTTGGTGAGATGGCAGAAATTAGGATAAAGATGCTTTTAGTGCAGGCATAACAGGTCAGTTGACGTCGGACAGTATGCTGTGCACATCGGGCTACCTAGCTCAAATACCCACCTAAGGTGGGTTCGAACCGGTGACCCTCTGATTACAGGCACACAGGATTAGCACACTGAGCCACCGGCTGCTGTTGTTTGATGGGTGAGATCGGTAGACACCTTCCTACCTGATCTGGTAACTCATTATAGCTGAATTA
>NW_027326297.1:0-26849 GCF_048594095.1 Paramormyrops kingsleyae | reverse complement strand
GGAACCCTACACAAATAAAAGAAAAAGACACGGAAAGATCTGCAAAGGCGGAACCGGCGTGCAGGGTGCCTTCGTAGGGGGTGTGGCTAGAAATCACATGGGCAGCTGTGCGCGTGAGCGGTGATCACCTGACTCGTCACCTGATGATATGAAGTCGGAAGTAGCGCGAAAAGAAACGCCGATTGCAAAAAAAAAAAAAAAAACATGACAGCGTCTTTTAAGTCTGGTTCTGCCTCGGGTATAACTTTGTTCAATGCAGGAAACGTAGTGTAACAGATCTGGCGTGCCTTCTTTTATTTACTGATCCTGATATGAAGGCGATCTGGAAAGGACTGTCGATTTTAGTGTGCGTTTGGAGTTTGTGCATTTCACGTAGGCAAGTGGAAACGTCCAGGTCCGAGTCCCGTCTCTTGAGTGGGAAATGGGGGCTACGGAACTCAAACGGGTCACTGTCACTCGCTGCAGACGTTCCCGGCTGCGTGCACTCCGCACTCCTCAGACAGGGACTAATTCAGGTAGGTTAGCTTCCCCCTGGCTGTCCCGATCCTGCATTCAAATCCAAAACTTTCCGCCTGGATTGTCTGGACCACCGTGTTATTACTAGTTTTCAGTGTGCTTTGATCAGTGAACTACAGGGAACAATGCACACCCCTTGCCTTTTCAGATTATTTTTGTCTGTAATAGTTATTTGTTATTATATTGCATCCACTTAAAGTGCAATGGGGCAACACACTAAAGGGGCAATAGCTCTGAAACAAAATGGGACAGCCATGTCCAATTGTGTGTGTGCTTTATCAGTGGAGTCTGGGGGACAATGCACACCCCTTGGATTTTCAAGATCACGTTCTGTCTAGCAGTTATTAATTATTACATCGTATCCATATTACATGCCATTGCTCCATTTCATACATATTGACAATTAATTGATAACACAAATTTATCCATAAGTAAGTTGTAAAGTGTGAATTAGGCAGTGCACCGTGGGACAAAGCAAATGTATCGCAGCTGAATTGCTTGATTACGTGTTTCGTCACATTTAATACATTAGCATTAATATGTAGTCCACTGATCAAAGCACACTTCACTAGATGTGCCTGTCTCGTCTAGTTTTAAAGTTATTAACCCATTCATGTATTGTCCCATTGCACATTATACGGATACATTCGAACATTAAAAAATTAATTAAAAATCATACGTAAAGCAATCTGGGAAACAAAGAGGTGTGCAACAGTTGCCATGAGCCCAAAATGCTAACCGACCATGTCATTACAGCTGACAGGACCTATTTTATTAGCTATTAACACGATTTTGCAGAAATCACGAAATGGTTTGAAGCGAAAAAATAATCGGTGTGCATCGTTGTCTGTGGACTGGACAACAGGATTTTATCACTAAAAACGCCCCACCTTACTTCCGTGAAAAGTTACTGAAGCTAGAAAACTGAAGGCTAACTTAACTGTGGTGAAAAACCCTTGTGTTTTTCAGCTTTCCACACTTGATCTAAATTTAATTACTTTAAGCGGGGCTGCCAGCTCTCACGCATCTGGCGTGACACTCACGCTGTCTGATTGTCACGCGAGCAATCTCACGGCAAATCTATATTATTCTATTATTATTCCATTATAAACCTACAGCTACATCAGCTAATTTTGCAAACCCTACAAACAATTTTTCAAGGCAATAAATCTGTTACATACATTTAAATGCGTGTGCATATGTGCAGACTTGTCTCTTATTGAAAATCTCAGGCCAGCCAGCTGACCAAAGTTGGCAACCCTGAAAGTCTGATTGCAGGTTTTGGTTTTTATGGTCTTAGATTTCATTTTGTTATCATTGAAATGGAATATGCTGTTGTATACCCAAATGTAAAAATATGTAACTTTTTAAAGCCATGTACCTAATTTTGAATCGAGTTGTCTACCAAGAAACTTCCACAGTACATGTACAGCCAGATGTGAAAGTCCTGTCATGCTAACAGTGAAGAGGAATTTATGGATTAAAATTTACTGTCATTACGGAATTATTTTTTTTTTTCTGTTGCAGGCCTTGATGTGATTAAATAAATAGATATAGGTAATTACTAATGCAATTTATTGCACAAAAGTAATTAGCCAAGATACCACTAATTAGTGGGTTGACGATACAGTTAAACCAAGCTTGAGAAATTATGATGTTTTGTAGTCTGAATAACTTGGTAACAGACATAGCTGCCTGGTGCAATTACATCAGGATATTTCTGTTATCTTCAAATGCATAATTTACCATAAAATAATGTAAAAAAGTATTGGTTGCCTCAAAGTTGCAAGCAAATAAAAGAGCATTTTTTCATTGAAAAACGTGCTGCATTTTGTCATATGTTTCTTTTTTTGTGATTCCCAACCGAATTGCATATTGATAATGTTATTCAGCCTTTTCATGACGCCCACCTCTCGCACACTGTGCTTTCTCTCTCAGGACCCCTACTACAGGCTCAATGACTTGGCCTACAGGTGGATTTCACTCGATAACTGGACCTATACCACTACTTTTTCTGTGCCCCGGGGGACCAGGTAAAGAGCCACTTTCACCTTGCCTCCTTAACCATTAAACCGGTGTTAAGTACGGTATATTGGTCATTACTTCTAACCACTTACTGCACATGTGTCAAACACAAGGTCTGAGGGCCAAGTGAAGTGCCATTGCCTCATTTCATGCAGCTGATCGAATAAGGTTCTAATCTGCCCAGCAAGATGATTGTAGGCTGCTTCTTATTTTATCTGTATTCTTTAGTTAACACCTCATAACTATGGTGATTAACTGCAGACACTGAGATCACAAAGTTCTATTTACTTTATTACCAGATACCATTTATCTTGCATTACTGGTAATCACATTCTGATCTGTGTTATCAATTTTCTGAAGGAAACATCCCCCATATCCAAAGAATATTCATCTTCACCCCCCCCTCCCGTCCACCCCGTCCACCCTGTCCACCCCAGTCATATGTCAGGCTGAGATGGGTCCGTCGTGGCTTGTTAAGTGAGCGTGACACCACTCACGTGCTTACACAGACTGTCCTTGTGTGGTTTTCATGTGACTTTTGCACGCTCCATGGTCTTCTAATTACTTGGCACCCAGGTTATCAGACGTCATCAAAAGGACAACAGTGGTTGTTTAGTTTAAGTGCAACATATATAATAACCTCATCTACTGTCAGACTTTAGATATATTTTATTGGTGCATGAACAAAGCCTTTTGAAGAGAGCATTTTAAGTCTGCTGTTGGCTCTCAGCAATAGGTTTCGTGCATGTCACAGGCCTATTATTAAAAGTGTTGTTCTTCTGCCAGTTTTACCAGAGGAAATGAATGATTTAGCACCATCTGCCACAGAGATAATGTCTTTTTTTTTCTTCTTCTTTTCAGGCAAAAGCAGAGGGTTAGTTTGGTGTTTGATGGCGTGGACACTGTGTCGACTATCTCCCTCAATGATGTTATCGTGGGGACAACAGACAACATGTTCCGCAGATATGTAAGTTATGAGGTCACTGGCAGGTCTGCCCTTCCCCCAACAGCTCATATAAGACATGGGATATTTCTTTGCAGGACTTTGACGTCAGCATGACGCTGAGGCAAGGCGACAACGTGCTGGTGGTTGACCTGGTTTCTGCAGTGGGCTACTCGGCACGCCGCAGCCAGGCCCATACCACATACAAAGTGCCCCCCGCCTGCCCCCCACCCGTGCAGAAGGGCGAGTGTCACGTCAACTTCATCCGTAAGGTAAGCCCCGCCCAGAGACTTTTCTCTGAATGACAGCTTTACAGTCAGAAGCTGTATAGACTACAAGCCCGCCCAGTCGGAAGCTGTAAAGACTGCAAGTTCGCCCAGTCGGAAGCTGTAAAGACTGCAAGCTCGCCCAGTCGGAAGCTGTAAAGACTGCATCATTAAGGGCTCAGGCAGAATGAAGCCTGGTGAAGGTGCCCTTATGCCTCTTTCCCTGTGCCAGGAACCCTGTGACTAGGCGTGGCTTTTCCCCAGGGGTCTGCAATGCACAATGATTAATCTATTCTATATTTATCTATTTCTCTTTTGCGGTTATCACTGTGTAGTTCTTTCTGCAGTAAATTATGCACCTTTCATCGCTACATGGCATATTTTTACCTCATTTTTCTTACTGTATTATACATTATTTTCATTTCCTTTGGCAAGAAATTGTGTTGGGATTTATCTTCGTAATACTTCTTGACGACAAACGGCCATTTTGCTTACTGGTCCATGCCTGAAATGAGTAGCTTTGAAACGCTTCCTATCCTGTAGTAGTTGAAGGTTCACCATCGTGTGCCATTAAGAAGCACATTTTTGAGCAGGAATGGCCATTCAGGTTGTTTAAGAAACAACCTGAATGGGTCATGCGTCAAGAGGGAATCAGTGGCGTGAGATGAGACCGTTAATGCAAATGAGCAAGCAGGGCCATCTGTACTGTTGGCCGCAGGCACGCAATGTTCCCATAACGTTGCCGAAACGGTTGCGGGACCGCTCCATGTTTAAAGCCCTCCCCGTTTCCCAAGGGAAGGGAGTCACAGTGGATGTGACGGCAATGCTGGCCTACAGGAAAACTGCGTAATTAGTCTGAGTTAAAAGCACAGGCAGCTGGTTATTTTTGGACAGTGATCTCCTGGGGTCCGCACTTGGCTAAAGGCAGAGCGCTGCTGATGACTGTACTCCTGTTTTTAGTGCCGCTGCTGAGCAAAGTTACTGCATTTAGAGTTTCCCCTGCCCTGCATCTTGGGCCACTGCTTAAAAAAAGGGGTAAAATAAATAATTATGCACACAATTGTCGTGTACGCGCAGTCCGCTAAAAAACACTTCACTGAGTGAACGAGAAGCCGCATCAGTAGATGTGTATGTATGCTTCTCTTCCAGGCACAGAGCTCCTTCAGCTGGGATTGGGGCCCATCTTTTCCCACTCAAGGAATCTGGAGGGATGTTCGGCTAGAGTCCTACGATATTCTGCGGCTGCTCTATCTCTCTGCTGCCCCAGCATTTGGTATGCCCCCCCCAACCCTCATGGGGACCTGGTCTCTCATCGCTTGTGCAATGTCAACACTTCCAGTTGTCTTTCACCGCTTAGTTCAGTGCCATTGGTTCATTATAGCTGAGATTTGGAGAAGTATGGCTACTTCAGAAGCTTGATTGTTATGTGATGTTTTGACTTCATGGATGTATTTAACAGGAACTGGGTTAACTGGTTCACTCTAATGTCATGGGTTTCAATTTCTCTCTAATTGTTCTTAAGCTGGTTTGTGGCAGTCTTCAGCAGGGTTAGGCAGCTCAAATCCTGGAGTGCCGGTGTAGGATGGAAAACCTGCTGGATTCCGGCTCTCCTCGATCAGGGTTACCTACCTCTGGTCTAGGAGAAGATGGGAGACTTAATATGCTCCTGTGTGGTTGTTTCCTTCCTGCTTCTCCTACACACTTTTCAGACTCCAGCTCCTCCCTGTGGAGTGTGGAGGTGGAGCTGGTCTTCGATACCGTAATGGCTGTCGAGGGATACGTGAAGCTGGCCCTTGCTGATTTAGCTACGCAGCAAACCTTCCAGGCATCGCTACCCCCTGGACAGAGTAATAACACATTCATCCTCCATGTAAACAAGGTGGGAGGGGGTCCCTTCATGTGAGGGGGGGCTCTCGGTGTTGATGTGTGCTGTCTGCTGCTGTTCTCAGACCTGGGGGCCACGAGCTGAAAAATTCCCAATGGATTCTGAGCTTGACACATTGCTCATACTTAGCCTTTTCCAAATCTTCCCAGTCTTCCGGTGTAGCACCCATCCAAAGCCTACGATTGTGCTAAGATTGTTTCGCAGATGTGAAGCAGCGATTAACGTTTAGCTCACTGCTACACAAAAGCTCTTACTGCCATGTTTGTGTATTATATGTTTGTTGGGAACACACTAAGACAGGGCTATTCAACTCACGGTCCTCAAGGGCCGAGCCCTGCTGATTTTCCAGCCTTCCTTCACCTGTGAGCCGGATGTGAAGCCTCTGACCAATCAGAATCAGTAATTATTAAACTAACTACCTGGGAGAACTGAAAACTAGGCCTGGATTTGGAATCAAGGGCCTGAGTTGAATAGCCCTGCACTAAGATAAGCCGTTACATCCTAGCAGAAGCCATGAAGCACTGTAAGAAGATCTTGCGTATCATTACATTTGCATTTGTTTTCAAAGCAGTGTTCAAAGTTTGTCACATTTGTACAACATAGTGAAATGCTTATTCTGGCAGGTTCTTAAAATTAGGGAAATATTTAAATTTACAGAGTGTAATATCAATGTATTTTCTGGGGGGTTTGGCACCTATCCCAGAGGCTACAAGTGCAAGGCAGGGAACAGCCCAAAAGGGGGCGCCAAACCATCACAGGGCACAAGGCAGGGAACAGCCCAGGATGGGGTGCCAACCCATCACAGGGCACAAGGCAGGGAACAGCCCAGGATGTGGCGCCAACCCATCACAGGGCACACTCGCATACCATTCACTCACACATGCAGACCTATGGGCAGTTTGACAACTCCAATTAGCCTCAGCATGTTTTTGGAATGTGGGGGAAACCCAAGGACCTGGAAGAAGCCCCACGACAACACGGGAAGAACATGCAGACTCCACTGGCGGAGCCATGGCTGGCACGTGAACCCTCGTCCGAGAGCTGTGAGGCGACAGTGCTAACCACTGCACCAATGTGCCACCTTCCGAATATAATAAAATATGATAATTTACAACTATAGAAATAACAATAAACAAGACAAAAGTACAAATAACACAACACTGTGATAGTGGGTGCAAATATGCAAGGGTTAGTGATAAAGATGTGAGAGAGATGGTGAGTATGTATGTTTGTGTGCAGTTGCTGATTGATTAAGTGTGGCTCTTGAGAGGTCTTACCGCTTGTGGATAAAAGCAAATGCTGAAAATCACACAAGGAGTCAACTAGGCACAAGATCAGCTGGGAATAAGGACGCGTTACACTTGTGGAGAGTGTGACCTGGGCTTGCCATGCTGGCTTCTAGAGTCGATGGATGTTTTTGTTTGTTAGTTGCCATGTCAGTGATGTTTGAGAGCATCGGCATTATGAATACATTCAAAAGCATTGTAAAGCCTTGTTTTCTCCATTGTAGAGTTCCCCAGTGGACCTTTGGTGGCCCGCCGGATATGGAAAACAGAACCGGTACCAAATGAACGTGCAGATGATGCTAGATGGGGGACTCGTCTTGGACACGGTCACTCAGGTCTGTCTTCTCAGCCATTCCCTAATATTCTCTGATCATTTTACCTGATGCTTGCAATGTGCCAATGCAGCACAGCTCTTGTAGAGTTAGTGGGTTACAAATAAACCCATAGATACAGATGTTCAAGGAGGACATTTAGGATCAGTATACAGATCGGCTTGGTATAGGCTGACCCCGCAGCTCTGGTTACGAAATTTCTGGTTTTCTGCAATTTCCTGTCACTACCAATATTTTAGTTGAATTTGTCTCCAAATCTCTCTTGCTGATAAGCTTCCCGGGGAAAAGTGCCTTGGCAGAGCAGACTGAACGTGGTGCTGTGTTGAAGTTGGCTTGTGGTGGAAGACCCCCTTCTCGTAGCATCATCCTGGATGGGGCGGGGGGACATAAGTTAACCAGTGATGCTCTGCTGTTGCTAGGGCTTTTGCTATTTAGCAGATCACTTTAACCTGCAAGTAAGAAATACTCAGCTGTGTAAACGAATAAAATAATTGCATGACTGCTGTCTAGTGTTTAAGGCAACAAGTATCAAATGTTGCAGTGTTTTCTTGTTTTTAAGCAAAATTTGCATTTCTACTGCTGTTGAGATATCTCTGAAATATGTCACACACCACTGTTTTTCATGGATTAGAAACAGACAAAAAAAAACAAATTACAAAGGTCCAAATAGTTATATATTTATTCCTGTTTATTAATAGTGCTAGTAAACCCTGTAACCAAGCAAGAATCTGCCTTTGCAAATGAACACCACCCAGAATGAAAAAACCTATTGTGACTATAGAGATGAATTTCCACATTGAGTGATGCTCACACCATTTAAAGTGATGTCTTCATGCTAACGGATATCCTGCCACTCGGGCCTAAATTTATGTTTTTTCAAAGGAGCAATCCCATCCAAGGAGGATTGTGGGAGCTACAGTTACATTTACCACTGAATAGAATCTCCATAGTTTTAAAAATCCTTTAGAAAAGGACTATTTTTGTTTTTGCTATATTTATAGCATCCTGGTTCCTTTTGTTACTCATTTCTTTACATATATTAAGCTGTGTACAGTTGAGAAAGTAGGGTCAGCCAGTCCCTAGAGCAGATGGGCATCTGGCCTTGCTAAAGGACCCAATAGTGACATCACTCTGCCAGCCACGGGATCTAAACCAGTGACCTTCCCGTCACGGCACAGAGTCCTAACCTACGGAGTCACACACTGCCCCAAAAAAATTGGCTTGCTGTATGTTTGTCTCCACGTCTGTAGGTATATTTTCGAACCGTAGAGCTGATCCAGAAACCAATCCCTGGATCCCCCGGCATGAGCTTCTACTTCCAGATCAACGGGAGGCCAGTCTTCCTCAAAGGCTCCAACTGGATCCCAGCCCACTCATTCCAGGATCAGGTCACGCCTGAAACGTGAGACCTAGTCCTGCCGTGTGTTTCCTGCTGCAGCATATCAGTCCTGGCCTTTTGCTGACCTCTTGGTCTGATGGTGGACCACAGTTCTTCTACTGATTCATCCCATTTAGTTCTGCCAAACTGACATCCTCTAATTTTCATGGAGGTTCCCCTGTAGCAGCAATGCAGCCTCGAGGTGTGACCCTTACAAAGGCGTCCTGTGTCCTCTGTAGGCTGAAGAACCTACTCCAGTCGGCCGTGGATGCCAACATGAACACCCTGAGAGTGTGGGGAGGTGGCATTTACGAGCAAGACCAATTTTACAGCATCTGCGATGAGCTTGGGCTCATGGTAATACCTGCTTATTTTCCTTCGAAGAATCTTGGGTGAATTACAATCCACAGTTCATACAGTCTTTTCCTGAACTAAGATGTACTGTATACAGTGCATGATGGATGGATAGATCCATACATAGACATATACAAACAAGTGTTGTCATGATACCAAAATTGCAAACTGTGATAAGATACCAAGAAAAGTATTAAAATTTGATGCTGTTTTTCCATACTTCGCACAATATAGAATGTAACTCAAAAAAATTTTTTTTATGGCAATTTTGTTTGTCACAAATACTTTACAACCTTTTGTCCACTCCTGTCACATGTAAAAAATAACTGCATTGTCAGTCAAAGCGTAATATTATGTATCGTAGTAGCCATTGTAATTGCGTTCAGCGATTTTGAGCAATAAAAAAAAACGCTTTATAATTAGATTAAATCTTTATTATAATAATGCATAATAGAACAAACATACATCACTTTTGTATGCCTTCTTAATCCTGTGTTTCAAAGCACAAACACTTCTAACAATTGCATGTCTGTGAAAGTTTGTATCCGAATGATCGACACTAATCAACATGACCTCAATATGCCGATCATATACCATTCATGTCTAACCAACTGCAAAAAATGTTTTATCCTGTGGGGAAAAAATACACGTCACACCTCTACTCCAACTGCGTTTGCCCCGTGCGGTGCATGCAGGCTTGCGTATGTTCTGTAGTTTACTGCCTTCATTTGGCACAAAGCCTAGGAGTTTCCAGATGCACCCTATTGATTAAGCGCAGTGGTGAAAGCTCTGATGCTTCTGAACGAGTCATCTTAGTGACACCCGGCGTGTGAAGCTTCACTCAGGTCTAGGTGTGCGCCATCTTAGCGACACCCGGCGTGTGAAGCTGCACTCAGGTCTAGGTGTGCGCCATCTTAGCGACACCCGGCGTGTGAAGCTGCACTCAGGTCTAGGTGTGCGCCATCTTAGCGACACCCGGCGTGTGAAGCTTCACTCAGGTCTAGATGTGCGCCATCTTAGCGACACCCGGCGTGTGAAGCTTCACTCAGGTCTAGGTGTGCGCCATCTTAGCGACACCCGGCGTGTGAAGCTGCACTCAGGTCTAGGTGTGCGCCATCTTAGCGACACCCGGCGTGTGAAGCTGCACTCAGGTCTAGGTGTGCGCCATCTTAGCGACACCCAGCGTGTGAAGCTGCACTCAGGTCTAGGTGTGCGCCATCTTAGCGACACCCGGCGTGTGAAGCTGCACTCAGGTCTAGGTGTGCGCCATCTTAGCGACACCCGGCGTGTGAAGCTTCACTCAGGTCTAGGTGTGCGCCATCTTAGCGACACCCGGCGTGTGAAGCTGCACTCAGGTCTAGGTGTGCGCCATCTTAGCGACACCCGGCGTGTGAAGCTGCACTCAGGTCTAGGTGTGCGCCATCTTAGTGACACCCGGCGTGTGAAGCTGCACTCAGGTCTAGGTGTGCGCCATCTTAGTGACACCCGGCGTGTGAAGCTGCACTCAGGTCTAGATGTGCGCCCAATGGCCAGGCTGTGGAATTCCTGCCATGAAAAATGAGTATTGAAACAGAATTGATGCTTTCGGTACTTTCACTAATTTTGACAACACTAATAGACACACACAGACACACATACATACATACTTTGGTAATCCTGAAAGAAATTACTGGTTTACTATGTAAAAACTCATTCTGACAATAGACCAATATCAAACAATAAACAACAAACAGTACCAATGCAAAGAAAGTCGGGGAAATTATTCAGCCACAATTTTTTACTTGACAGAAGGATTGCTTGTCAAATGTTATTTATAATCAAATGTTTTTCTGTTATCTTTGACAGCTTTTAGTTTCAATTAGATGCATCTCTAGGGAAGCTTGAGCACCTTTCCAATGTTGATAGTCCCAGCTTTAAGAAAAAATGACATTTTGATGCATTAATGCAGGTGTTAGAGGTCTTTCTTGTGAATACATTTTTATGAAATAATGAAAATCATGATTCATATTAAGTAAAAAATATTCTTAAATGTTAAGGGGAAGGAAATTTCAATAGTCTAATTTCTATATCGTGAAACATATGGATGAACACACTTATTGTTACAATAGAGTGGATAGTGTTGCTTGAGAAATGTTATCCTCTGGTCCTGTGCTTCTGCCCTCCAGATCTGGCAGGACTTCATGTTCGCATGTGCGCTGTACCCCACAGAGTCAGACTTCATGGAGACCGTGAGAGAGGAAGTGACTCACCAGGTGAGCGGGATCAAGTATCGAGGCTCACCAGTGTTTCTCAGCCGGCCACAAGATGCAGGGCAGAATCTGCCCAGTTAAGGCCATGGAAAGGGCCACATTCCGCATTTTACTTTCAGCTGTGTTGTTGTTGTACCTTGTATCTTCATAAAAAAAGAAAAAAAAACTTGGCAGCACATATATAAGGTTAAGAAACTTTTTCAGGGCCTCTTGTGGGACTGATCTGGCAACCTAGAGATTACCAGCAAGCCCTTAAGCACTATACCCCTTCGCTTGTAAGACAAGTGTGTAGTATCAACAGATACATAAGGAAAGTTCATATGAATTAATGCTTATTATTCCAGTATTAATTTTCTGAATGTATTTTTTTATTATGGTTCATAAAGTGCCACCCTGTCCAGGATAAGCTTGAAGAATTCAATTTCATCTGTGCATCTGTTAATTATTCATTTTTATTTTAAGGGATTAGCCAGTCTCTAGAGCAGATGGGCAACTGGCCTTGCTCAAGGACCCGATAGTGACATCACTCTGTAGGTTAGTGCCCGTGATGAGAAGGTCACTGGTTCAAATCCCGTAACTGGCAGAGTCCTAACCTACTGAGTCATACACTGCCCTAAAACTTGCCTTGCTGGATGTTACAGATGAGAAATGAGGGCACTGAGTATCAGTATCCATATTTCCAACATGTGTGAAAGTGCAATTTGGCGATACTAGATCGTGAATGATTAAAATGTCTCCATGATCTACCTTTACGGAGAGATCATTAGTGTCATGCTACAGTGCACATTCTACCATTTGCAGTTCTACACACGCATCTAAAGTTCTCCATTTTGACACACCGATAAAGTGGTACTACCAAGTAGACAGCGCTTTGGATTTTGTCCTCTCTCACTTTCACTCCCTCATCCCAGCATAAATGCACAACATGTAAAACATTCTCGGTGTAATGTAGCTGCATGGAGCTAAAAAGAATTCAACATCGGTTACAGTCCTTATTTTAGGTTTTGTAACTAAGGCTTCAGGGCTATATTTAAAAAAATGGGGGAATTAGTTTGGTTGTACTTGCAAAATAATCAACAAGAAAAAGAATCATCATAAGATCACTGGAAAAAATTGTGATATGATGTTTTTGCCTTATTGCCCACCCTTATGTGCGGCATGAACAGAAGGCAGGTGAGTCCTCTTAAGGTTGAAGAGCTGGAGCTTATGCATTCTGCTTTCCGGCTGAATTATGGATGTTGTCATCCTCAGTGTAGTTATTTACAGTTTCAGCAAAAAGGACCCTAAGAATAACCAGGAGAAGTTGTTCAACCACATGATCATCAAAATGATGGTTGTTTCCAGTGTTATATGTAATGACTTGTCTTCATCTGTTGATATTGTCCGAGTTAATAAATACTTACAGGACATATTTTATCTATGAGTGATGCCTTGTTGATTTGCTGTCTGTTGGTTTGAAGGCATCGTGTGTTGTTACGGTTGTGTTTTGTGTGCCAGCTGAGGAGGTTGAAATCCCATCCCTCTATCATCGTGTGGAGCGGTAATAACGAGAATGAGGCGGCGATCGCAACCAACTGGTTCGGAATACCCCAGTCAGAGCAGCCGCAGTACGTGAAGGATTACACCTCCCTCTATGTGGACAACATCCGCAGCATCGTCCTCAGAGTGAGTCACTGACCCTTTCAGGTGATGTTTTGGTAGGCGCTTGTTTTATTGGACTCGTCCTTCCTCTGAAGCTACCAGCACCTGCATGCTGTAGAGCTTTATCGGCGCATAGCATCGTCGCCACAGGAAACCTCAGAGGGTTTGAAATGGAGCCAGATCTGCCATCATGAGTACAAATGCAGGTTAGCTGTGAAAATCTCTGGCAGCGATCCGCATCTGAAGAAGGCTGTCTGTTTATCAGGTGGATCGGACCCGCCCCTTCCTCACCTCCAGCCCCACCAACGGGGCAGAGTCAGAGAAGGAAGGCTGGGTGGCACAGAATCCGTACGACACCCACTACGGGGACACCCACTATTACAACTACTTAGCCGACTGCTGGGATTGGAGGAACTTCCCACGGACGCGCTTGGCCTCTGAGTACGGCTTCCAGTCCTGGCCGTCTCTGTCTACACTGATGAAGGTAAACCCCCCCGATGGCATTATATAAATTACACTTATTGTTGTTGTTGTGGGCGGCATGGTGGTGCAGTGGTTAGCACTGTTGCCTCACACCTCTGGGACCCAGGTTCGATTCTGGGTTACATGTGTGTGGACTTTGCATGTTCTCCCCATGTCGTCGGGTTTCCTCTGGACACTCCGGGTACCCCCCGACGGTACAAAGACATGTTGAGGCTAATTGGTGCTACTGAATTGCCCATAGGTGTGCATGTGTGAGTGTGCCCTGCGATGGGCTGGCCCCCCATCCTGGGTTGATCCCTGCCTCGTGCCCGTAGCTTCCGGGATAGGCTCCAGACCCCCCACGACCCAGAAGGATAAGCGGGTTGGAAGATGGATGGATGGATGGATGGATTATTGTTGTTAATAATATAAAAATAATAAAATATCATTATTATTACTACTACTACTTGCAGTGTGGTTGGCTTGATAAAGGCAGCATCAGCCCACATTAACTAGTTGCCTGTTTTGTCCTTAATGGCAGTTATAAAGTGAAGCTATTATGAAGCGTAAATCCTGACGTTTTTTTTCTCTCTCCTAATTCTTGACACGCGAGATGAACATAAGCAGAGAAATGAGTCGTCTGCAGCTGTAACATATTTTTAGACATTACTTTTTCGTTGTCAGAAAGGTCAAAATTTTGAGTGTGTAAACTTGGATTAAGAATGTCTGTGGAGTTGTTATACTTAAGTGTTTTTTAACACTGAATAATGTATGCAATGTGTCAGTGATTGACAGGCCAGTGAGTGTCTCGGACCATGAATGATTTACTGTATTATATTTTAAAAATAAAACCTCCATACTTCAAAAAAAAGTTTTTAACAGTAACATTCACGCCTAAATAGCATACTAGCTATTAAAAATGTTACCTATTTAGGAGCTCCCCTGGTATAGTGTCAGTGAGGTTAGTAATGGCTGATTTTTTTTTAACTGAGTGGAAGCATTTGGGTGGACGTAGGAGCTCATACCCTTAGACATTTAACTGTTAACTGTCCCCAATGCAGGTCTCCGTGCCTGAAGACTGGAGATACAGCAGCCTCTTCTCCTCCCATCGTCAGCACCACCTGGCTGGCAACATGGAGATGCTGCTGCAGGCGGCTCTGCATTTTCACCTACCCCAATCTCCCCATCCCTTACAGGAGTATAGAGACACGCTCTACCTCACACAGGTAGAGGTGAAGCACCTGTGCACAAGTAACGACCTAATTGTAACATCCACTCATTGCAGTTTGGTGGTCAGGTGGGCCGGAATGTGGCTCAGAGGGATAGGACTTTGTGCCTGTGATCAGAAGGTTGCCAGATCAAATCCCATGGCCAGCAGATGCCTGTGAGCAAGGCCCTTAACCCCCAGTTGCTCCTAGGGCAGTGCTAACTGGCTGACCCTGTGCTGTGACTCCCCAAGCTTGCTCTCGCATGAATGTGTCTGTGTGTCTCACAGGCAGCAAAATGGCATAGAAGAAAGAAATCAATATTACTATTGTATTGTATATGCAAGACACCAAGATGTTTAGTTTGTGGCTAAACACTGATCCGTCTGTATGTCTGTGTTTGTTCTTAACACTATTTCCGTTTCTATGAAATCAATTAGTACTTTTTGTATATCTCAGATCAGTCTTTGTCAGGTAATCACCTGAAATTCCCCTATACATCTGCCTTGATGGAAAGGAAATTGTAACCATGAACAGAATATCCTTAGTTCTTCTTAGTTCTTGCATGTGAGGTTTTCCCTGAATTCAGCTGTGAACTGCTTCAGTTTATTTACATATGACTGAATAATTAATCATCATGTGTTTACCCCTCTGCTAGAGTGATTGCCTGATTTTTATTTTTTTTTTATAATCATTTAAGTTTTTTCTTATTAGGAATCTGAAGTGTTTGTGTAATATGATGTAGTAATTTATATTTGAGGCCATTTGAATCTGAGTCCAAATATTGTAAATATGTTAACTCTTCTATGGCTTTAAGGAGGTCCAACTGTATGTTGGGATGTCTAGAGTCACAGGACAGTGTGTCTCTCCACGTTTGCTTACAGGTGATGCAGGCGCAGTGTGTGAAAGCTCAGACAGAGTTCTACCGCCGGAGTCGAAGTGAGATCATCGAAGGCCAGGGCCATACGATGGGCGCCCTCTACTGGCAACTCAATGACATTTGGCAAGGCCCCTCCTGGGCCTCTATTGGTTAGTGCTTTCACCCAATGCGTCCGTTTCCAGTTATAAAATGCATACATTTTAACACGTCTGAGAAAAATAACAGCACTTTAGTAAATCTAGAGTGGTACCTCACAGAGACTGGCCAGCAGATGGCAGCATTTTCACACTGCATGTGGAATTCTCCAGTTTCTTCGCTGATGGATTCAGAACAGATGGACACGTTACATCAGGGGTTTGTGCACTTCAGTGGAAGATGACTCTTTCTGTTTCCTCAGAGTTTGGGGGGAAGTGGAAGATGCTGCACTACTTTGCCAAAGATTTCTTTGCTCCTGTGCTGCCGGTGGGCTTCCAGGACCAGGGCAATCTGCTGATCTATGCCGTGTCGGACCTGAACAATAACAAAACTCTTAGCGCGGTGGTAGGTCTTTGGGGTAAATGTAGAGCACTCGCATGTAAAAGTGGTGGAGGATACCTTGTATCTTCATAGATAACATAATGGTGTCTGTCAGATCACAGTGTACCAGTGGAGCAGCTTGGAGCCGGTGTGCACTGTGACCTCTGGGGCGGCGCCAGTGAGCGGAGGAACAGCTCTTCCCCTGTACAAAACGCCACTTAAGGAGCTGTTGGCAAACTGCGCAAATTGCACCGTGCAAACCTGCCTGCTAACGTTCCATCTTGAGGAGGCTGGGCGCCAGCTTGGCCCCATGAACCACCTCCTCCTGAGCTCCCCCAAGGAGGCCCAGGGGCTACAGAAGCCTGACATCACAGTGAGTGTCCTGCCATTTCCTGCCGGCCCTCCTCCTCTGCCCTTGAACTACAGCCTCCCCCCATAATTGATAGTTTCTTGTTGTAATCAGCTTTCAATAAGTAGATATTTAAGGTTTTAGTGATACCAATGCTACCCCAAAGGCTAATGCTGAGTCCACCGCAAATGGGTTGTTGGTTCATCGAAGGACACTGTCACACTTGCTGTCACCCTCACACTAATGGTGAGTCAGAGTGAGGTGTACAGGTAAAAACTGGGTATCTGTAGGAAATTCACATGACAAGAACAACTCACAGCAGTTCTCGCAAAAGGAGCTGTCAGGAGTTCACATTATTCTTTAAAGAATTTCCTGGAAGAGAGAGTATATGGGGAACTGGCTACCATCATTTCATGGAAAGAAAAATTGCATTGGAGGCTAAGCATGACAGTAAAGGTTTCTTCCAATATTTTAACTCCAAGAGAGCACTAAAAGCTGAAATCACTAATTTGCAGGATAGTAAGGGCCTTATAATTGATAACGAAATTGATATGGTAAACGAGTTTAATGATTATTTTTCAAGGGTGTTCACAATAGAGAACACAAGTAACTTACCACCAATTAATACGAATACAGCATCGTCTATGACCAATATATGTATAACTGAGGTTGATGTGATACTAAGCCTAGCTAAACTCAAAATAAATAAATCGCAGGGGCCTGATGGCATCTTACCTTTAGTCTTGAAAGAGATGAGGGATATTATTAGCCAACCTTTGACTTTAATATTCCAGAAATCGTTATCTGCGGGTGTGGTACCATCAGATTGGAAGCATGCTAATATAACACCCATATTCAAAAAAGGGGATAGAAGTAATCCAGCAAACTATAGGCCAATCAGTTTAACTAGCATTACTGGAAAAATAATGGAAGCTATAATTCAAGTGAAAATGGTAGATTACCTAGATGCAAATAACATTATAAAGGATAGCCAACATGGATTTAGGAGAGGTAGATCCTGCTTAACGAATCTGCTTGAGTTCTTTGAGGAAGCTACAAGTGAAATTGATCACAAAAAGGCCTATGATGTGATTTACTTAGATTTCCAGAAAGCCTTTGATGTTGTCCCCCACAAACGGCTCTTGTTAAAGCTTAAAGCTGCAGGAATTTTAGGAACTGTGGCAGCTTGGATCAAAAACTGGCTAACTGATAGGAAGCAGCGAGTAGTTATTAGAGGCACTATGTCACAGTGGGCCTCCGTTTATAGTGGGGTACCGCAGGGTTCAATTTTAGGACCACTATTGTTCCTAATTTACATTAATGATATTGACACGAATACATACAGTAAACTGGTTAAATTTGCAGACGACACTAAGGTGGGCGGGGTAGCAGATACTAATCTAGCAGCAGAGAGGCTTCAACGGGATCTGGATTTAATTAGCGAATGGGCTGATACTTGGCAGATGAAATTTAACACAGATAAATGTAAGGTAATCCATGCAGGGAGCAGAAATATACAGTACAGATATTTTATGGGTTCCACTGAAATAAAGGTAGCTGATTACGAGAAAGATCTCGGTATGTATGTTGATGCTTCCATGTCCCACTCTCGCCAATGTGGGGAAGCAATAAAAAAGGCGAACAGAATGTTGGGTTATATCTCTAGATGTGTGGAGTTTAAGTCAAGGGAGGTGATGTTACACTTATATAATTCCTTGGTAAGACCCCACCTAGAATACTGTGTGCAGGTTTGGTCACCATACCTCAAGAAGGACATTGCTGCCTTAGAAAAGGTGCAACGAAGAGCTACGAGAATGATTCCTGGTCTTAGAGGAATGTCTTACGAGGAGAGGTTAGCGGAACTGAATCTGTTCAGCCTTGAGCAAAGGAGACTAAGGGGGGATATGATTCAGGTCTATAAGATTCTAACGGGTCTGGATGCTGTTCAGCCAAATGACTATTTCAATATTAGTCTAAATACTAGAACTCGTGGCCATAAGTGGAAATTAGCGGGAGAACATTTTAAAACAAATTTGAGGAAGCACTTCTTTACACAGCGTGTAGTCAGAGTATGGAATAGTCTTCCTGCTATTGTAGTGGAAGCTAAAACCATGGGTTCCTTTAAATCAGAGCTAGATAAGATTTTAACAACTCTGAGATATTAGCTAAGTTCTCCCCAAACGAGCTTGATGGGCCGAATGGCCTCCTCTCGTTTGTAAATTTCTTGTGTTCTTGTGTTGTGTTCTTAATAATAGTGAATTATTTCATTTCCTTTAACTCTGCATAGTCACTGCATCATATTTATCGCTTTCTATAGCGACTGCTCAGTTTTTCATTTTTTATTTCATCTACCAATAAACTGTGAAAAGGATTTTTATTGTTGCTACTTTTCTTGCGTTTCAAACTACCTTTACAAAGTGATGGGTGTGGGGTCCAGTGACATTCCAGACTGATGGGCCTTTGACAGTATGCAAACTACTACAGGTGTGGGGACACCTACCTCATCAATATTCATTTTGAAGGCCACTGACTGAGAAAAAGAGTGTCACTCTAAAGTGCTAACACTTTAGTAATCAAACCACATAAAATATCAGAATGTCTCTTTCACCTATGTGTAGCCAACCCGTGTCTATAAGCTTCAGAGCTCAAAAGTCTTACCTAGAAATGTCTATAATGTGATTTTTTACAATTTCTCAGCATGTCTGAAAATAGGTTTTTGAAAAGTATGTTTAAAGTTGATTTTAACAAAAAATAGAATAACATTCTAAGTGGTCTCAGATTATTGGTGCCGAGTTTGTCTGAATAAAAGCAAATGTAACACTTTGGGATAAATGTTTTTTAGAGAGGTGAAATATTTTAAAATGTCAAGGTATGTCAGACTAATCCGAAAGTGGCTGACAGGCCTCAGACTCCTGAGGGTTAATGGCACAACTGTTGTATTAGTAAGATCTATTTAAAGCATGTAAAAGTGAAAATAGAAACTCACAGTAATGTGGATCTTTGGTTTTTGTTAAGAATTCCATGCATTACTGTTTTACGACATTCGACGGCTGATTCCCTTAAGTCTCATTTACAGGAAATTCAAGCCATTTCTCCTAATGAATTGGGTGTCTTTCGCTGCTCTCTGCCAGACAAAGGTCCAGCAAGACGGAAACACCTTCACGGTTACCATCCAGACCTCGGCCATCGCCCCCTTCCTGTGGCTGGACGTGGGTGACATTCCCGGACGATTTGACTCGAATGGTTTCTTAATGGTCACCAAGAGCCGGTCAGTGCAGTTCTACCCCTGGGCTCCCACAAGCGTTGCTCAGCTTTCCCAGGTGCTGACGGTCTCCTCCCTGAGGGGTGTGTACTGACCCCCACAAGTGGTGCACCATGATCATCTCGCCAATTTTCTTTGAAATTAATCCATTTAAATTGAACTCCCTTCTTGGTCTTATCGGGAAATCCTTATACTGAATGAATGTCTGTGCAACTAAATCAAATGTTGCCTTGGAACAAGCGGTTGGGAAACAATTGTACACAACAAGCATCCCCCAGTAATTTGTGGTACATATTCTGCAGTAATTTTACAATGTGCCTGGTGTGGATAATGACTGGAAAATATAGTAATGAATGTCCAAAGCACTTTACAAAATTTTATTATAAAAAGTATTACAGTCATGCCAAATAAAAGCAAACAAAATAAAGTAGCTTTTAGTCGAGTTTATATAGAACAAAATGAATTTGGTACATAAAACATTTGGCTGTTAGTGCAGGGCACATCAAATTTCTATATGACAGGGACCATAAGTGCTGTAAGTAGTAACATTCCAGACATGCATGAGGGACGGTTTCCCTTTAGCAAAGGTGCTGATGTTTTTCTAATTCTGGAAAACCTCTATTCAACACAGAGTACTTTGCAATAAATATGCTTCAACGTTTAGTTGTACTGCGCTGTTTTGTTTCCTCAGAGACAAGTGTACAGCCATCTTAATTTACATACTCATTTGCATATTTCCAAAGTGGAAAGCATTTAAGTCTGGATATGTAGCTTAAGTAAATGTACCTTATCTTTAAACACCACACTACTTTTAAAAGTCAGTTGCAACTACAAGAGCACAAAGGCAATTTTACACAAAGAAAAACAAAGATTCACAATGGATTGACAGACTCCAGGGGACACACAATTACAAGCACAAAATGGATAATAGTAGCAAACATTCACTTGGTGAAACAGGAGTTTATGCCCTTCTGCCTTTAATCAGCAGTAGGTCTGTTTCATTAGGAAAAAGGTGATATTTAAAAGGATTGACATTTGAGGTGTGGTGCTCTGGCCACATGGGAGGACTCCTTGTCTTTCATGACCAATCAAGGTTGGTGACCAGGTCCATCGCTGCCGATACTACATTGCTTCATAGCTGAGCCCCACCCCACACTATTATACTGAATGTAAAATATCACAATCCCAAGGGGGGGGGGGAGCAATTTACTCTAACCTGAGAGCAGTCTCTGAGCCTCTTTGGAGTTTTATACAAAACATGGCTGAGACAGAGTAGCTTTAAAAGAAACCATTCTATCCTTTTATTCCAGGGGCCTAAATGTCAGGTACCTGACTAAACATGAAGGAATGGATACGCACTCAACATATGACGACTTCCTGTGGAGTGTGGGACTGACATATGTCCCCCTGTCTCTCTCTTAGCTAAGTTTGACACCATGAAAGAATTTCTCTACTACTTCTGCTTACGTGTCAATATTGCAGCCGACTTAGTAAACGTCAGTAATGACCGCCACTTCTAGGCGAAACAGAACTCAAAGTGTGTGAAATAACATCTGCATGTTTCTTTGGTCTGAGGGAGACCTGTCTGTGACACTGAAACTGTCACGCCACGGGGATCCCCGATAGGCCAAGGAGACCGTGGTAGGGGACGTGGCAATTGGGTTGCAGGGCTTGGAGCGATTACAGTTCAACCTGTGTGATGCACCAATGGGCAGGGTTGTCAGAGCAGCCAGGAGGGCCGCACAGCGAGCCCACCAGGCTGAGACTCGACTTCATGAAGGATGTCTCCACCCCGCTGTCACACGTAGTGCTCTCCTCTGGCCCACCGAGCACACACTGGGGCGCACCTGTGGGGTGGGGGGCGGGGGGGGGGGGTGACATGGTCACATGGTTTATCGTAGTAAGTGAATGAAACAGGACAACTAACACATGGGTTCCCTGGGGAACCGCAGGGACTGTAAAGAAGTTCAAGAGCAGAAAAATCTGTATTATCCACAGATAGTCTTTGTGTAACAGTTAGGTACAGAAAAATATTGGGTATGGAAAAGTTACAAAGCTGCACACCATATTTTATTAAAATCGCATATAGAAATGTAAATCAGAGGCTTTTTATGGCTACAGTGTCACCAGACTGGAAAAAACTCAGACCTAAGAGATTTTTTAGTATCAAAAACTACTGATTCCCAAAGAAAACAGAGCTTTAGAAGTTCCCCCATCGCGGTTTTCCAGTTGTGACGACTGAGTATCTGATTACGTAACGAAACCACCCTCTGTATTGGGTTACGTAACGAAACCTTTTAATGTCAGACGTTACGAGTGAAGCACTCTCACTTGCTCTCGGTTCCACTTTGGAGAACCGGAAATGGCGCTGAGCCCTTTAACATTTCGGGAGGGGGGGGAGGTAGAGACGGAACGGCACACCCTCCACTAACTTTTCACTGTACGGATTTAAAAGCAGAAGTGGCCACTTTCTGAGGGGAATTTGACTGGCGCTCATGTCTGTCAGCTTGCAGTTTCTGACCCTTTTCCCTGGGAATTCCCTGCTTTGCTTATCAAGAAAACACTGCAAGGTATTTGACCTTAACAGTTAAAAAAGAAAACAACCACACCGACGGATACTTCACTGCCATAAAACTCCAGGAAAACCCAAAACTGTGCTTGACTGGACAGGGAATACTACCTTCATTGTTGGAGACGGAAGGAGCCACATGACGCTTAGGTTCATTTCTGAGGAATGATGTCATTACCTTTTAACATTATAATGGACCTTTTTTTCATCAGTCATGTGGAGTTACAGCGCACATTTTGGCATGTGGGTGGGGGAATTTGATTTTCACCGGGGGAATATCAACCTTGCTGAAAGAACAGACAAGCGGTCAGGGCTCACAACGTAGCTTTACCTGAGGTCTGCTCCTGCAAGTGTGAGCACAGCGCGTCTTCACACAGCGCCCTCTGTAGGATGTCCAGAGCACTGCTGCTGTCCACCTGTCTCAGGGCCCCTGCTAACTCCTTCACTGTACCACCGGACACCTGTTAGCAGGTACACTGAGGGTAAGCGTTCACCAGCCTGGTACACGTTCACGAATATCCCAGGGACATGTGACTGAGGCCGGGCACTTATCAGTGACTGGGACAGGTGCAAAGAAACCTCCCTGGCTGTACCTCCAAAAGTATTCACTTTGTTTTTGGGCAGGTGGATAACGAGGACAGGCAGCCATTTTCTGACATGACATATTAATTAATGTAAATCAGGCCAGAAAGATGCACAAAAGCCAAGAAGCCAGACAATCAAAAGGCTGGGAATTTTACTCTCCAGCAACTTCAGGCTTCAATACAAGAACATAAAAGTGGTTATTACTCTGTGTCTGAATGCCTCATACAAACATCACCTCATCACAGCAGATATGAGAGCCAAAATCTGCGAAAGATGATTCATTTCTATGAAGACAGGCCCTATACCCAAATGACAAGTTTCAACAGCACACATTTGCATCTCAAAAAGGTGGAAAATAAAAGGCCATATTTTCCTATAAACAGAATCACAATTTCCATTTTGGTGGGCTCACAAATGATCAAATAAATATGAGGACTTTTATATTCATATAGCCACCTGGAACAGTCATTTTCAGAGAACAAGTGAGCAACACACCGATACCACCATGGACAGAGAAGTCACATCAATGAGGTGATTAAGAGGGTAAATATAGTCTTATGTCAAGCCTGATTGAGTAACGTTTGATCGCATTTACATCTGAGGTCCACAGTCAATAATATACACTGATCGAGAGATACCTAAAAGCGGACGTAGAAGAATGTTGGGGGTGTACCACTTGTTAGCATAACAGGTGCAGGAGAATGGGCAGCACTGCCAGCGCATGATGATTCACGGTCTATATGTAACTTGTAGTATGGTGTATATACAGTAATGTATATGTGATGGACAGCTACAATGCTACAATACTGAGATGCGTCCGTTTGTCGTGGTTCCAAATGCGAACGCAAAGCTATAACTGGAAATTTAATTTGGGTGACGACAGCAAAAGATGCAAGCCATGTGCGCAGTAACCAGCAAAAAAGTACCAGCACAGCCTCGAAAGGGTGTTTGATACCAGGGGGTGTGGTGTGTGGGAGCATGGTGATAGGACAGCTGTGACGGGGCGGGGGGCGGAGCATAGCAGTGAGAGCACTCCATACCTCGTAGCTGTCCAGCAGCGTGCGTGCAGGGGAAGGACTCAAGCGGAAGGCAGTATTGAGCACTCCCAGACCCAGGGCTTGGGCCAGGCTCTCCCAGGTCTGCGTGGGCTGCTCCAGGGCACGACACAGTGCCTGCTTGGTGTCGTCACTCAGCCTCTTCAGGTCCCCTTTAGGACACAGTTTTGAGCATTAGACCGAGCTCCACCCCCACACCTTCAAACCACACAAGCAGAACAATGCTGCAGTGCTATACAGAAACAGCTCATTCTGCTCAATATAACATTCAGCAGAACCACAGGAATGGTGGAGATCACCAGCAATTTTCTGTAGCACCACAGCCAATCAGGGGCAGGTTAACTTCGAGGGGCCCTTAGCTGTCATGGCTAGGAGGCTCCCCACAGCCACTTTTTGTGCCAAAAGAGAAACGAGAGGGAATTAAAAGCAATGCAAAATCAGTAATTCACTGATCGGCATGTTAAAGGTGCCGGTGGTTAAACTTGCTAAGCAGGGTGCTGGTGAATTGATTGTGCAGATTTATAAGTTTAACCATTGAAGCAGCTCAGGGCCCCTCATCTGTGCTGTGGCCCTAGGCCTATATTTCAGGACAGCTAATCCCTTAATCCCCCCCCCTGCAGCCCATAACGTGCCGATTCCAGTTTACCTTGTAGGGGCACAGCAGCCGGGATGCTGATTGGTTGGTACTGCTTGCCGTTCAGGATGTCATATACCTGTGGGGAAGAGGTACCAGATGCTACTGGGGCAAAATATGTGGGGATTGACTGATTATGTTGATTCTTAATGCCATGCTAGTAACTGCAGTTATATTCATAACAAAAGTACAAAAGGGTATTAGAATAAAGAACCAAAAAGGTAAAAACGTCATAAATAACTATTAAAACACTACATCTTAAAATGATGCTTAAGATTGTCTTTTGATGAAAAATCTAAAGGCCTCTGGCGGAACTTTACTGATTTCTAAAAGGAATTTTTAGTAAAGTGGAAACTCCACCTAAGGCCGTTAAAGAAGGATAATACTGTAAAATGTGTGAGGAAACAAGGCTGCTGTCAGAGTCATGACTCCCTGGGAGTACCGACCTCAGCGCTGGCCGCCACGTCAAACGGGCTCGTCCCTGGGACGTAACCATCATCCTCATCCTCCTTGCTGGGGCTCTGCTCGTCGTCACTGTCGTACAGGGGCTCGTAGTTCTGCCTGTGAGGGTCTGCTCCTAGACACCAAAAGGAAGGCGGGTTACCTCAGCGAGCGCTACTTTGGTCAACGTGCATATCTGAGAGAAGGGAGAGACATCCGGTTCCAGGAGGTATTGGGGTGGAACCAGTGACATTAGCAGGGTGAACTACTCATGATTGTGTGCTACATTTCAGAGTGACAGAATAGCCAATAAGCTTGTATCCACCAGTGGCGTGAATCAGCAGGTCTCACCCTTAGGTCCCACCCACAGCATGGGTATTCAGTCTGTTTAAATAAAGCCTTTTTAAGTTAAATGGAAAATACTTTTATATTTATTTCATTTAGCAGACACTTTGGTCCAATGTGATGTGCTATTTGCCTCACTTGTACACTACAAACAAACAGCTATTAAGGAGTCAACTGGGCATTAGTGTAGCTAGGCTGAGCTTTAGTGGCGCACTCACCCGCAGCCATGAGGAGAGCAGTCAGCTTGACTGAGCCACGCCCCGCAGCAATGTGGAGGGGGGTGGAGCCATTGTAGGTGCACAAGTCCACATGTGCATTGCCCTGTAGGTGGGGCAGACGGCAGGAATTATGAGGTTACTCTCACCATAACTTTTTACTGGTAGCTTATCACCCAAAGTGTCTAAAAAAGCTTTTGTCCATTTATTAAGGCTCTCCAAGTGAGTGATGTTTTGGAGAGTCACCAAGCTAGTTTAGCCTCTACTACACAGCATCTCCAGTGTTTCTCAATCCAGTCCCCAGGGACCCCTAGATGACCCACATTTTTGATCCCTGCCAGCACTTAACCAAACAAGAATACCGAATACCTGGTACAGGTGTGCTGGGAGCTGGGAGGAAGTAAAAATGTGGGCCATCTCAGCATCCCTGAGGACTGGGTTGAGTAACACCGCCCTATGGGGAACTGTCCACCTTTCCCAGATTGCACAAAGCCAACCCCCTCCATCCCTCCTCCCCGTAACGCAGCCTTGGGCACCTCTAGCAGTAGGCAGCCAGCGAGCGAGACATTGTCCAGCTCAGCGGTCAGGTGCAGTGCACTGCGGCCACTGCTTAGCTCCTGTGTGTCGGCTGATGCCTCGCTCTCCAGCAGGTGGCGCAGGGATGCCAGGCTGTTCGCTAACACTGCCAGATGGATGGCACACAGCCCTGAGGGGACACCATGGAATTAGTTCAGAGTGTTTTATTTAAGTGCAGGCCACGCCCCGTGTGCAGGCCACGCCCCGTGTGCAGGCCACGCCCCGTGTGCAGGCCACGCCCCGTGTGCAGGCCACGCCCAGTGCATACCTGCAGTGTTGGGCTGATCGACAAGCTTCGCCGAGTCTGGGTGCCGCAGGAGCAGCCCGAGGATCTTCCCGTCACCTTGCTGGGCGGCCAGGTGCAAGGCCGTGTTTCCGTGGCGATCTGTGAGGCTGGCATCTGCCCCGGCCTCCAGCAACGCCTCCACCGCCTCCTCTTGCTGGGTAATGACAGCCAAGTGAAGGGGTGTCTGAAAGACATAAGTCCAATGACTGACGCTGCCCTGAGAGAAAGGGGAAAGCAACCCAAGGGATCTACGCTGCTGCTCTTTCTGGGATATGACCCCACAACCTCTGCCCACTGAAAGCATGTGGTACCTGGTATAGGTCATTCCTCATGTTGATCACATCCTCCCCGGGTAGTGCGGAAATGACCTGGGCCAAGCTGCGCACTGCCCACGTCCGGCTGTGGATCACGCCCAAGTGCAGACCTCTGCCAGAGGGAGAAGCCCTTCACTACCAGACCATAACTTTATGATCACATTCATTAACTTCACAGACTCCCTATTACTTCTGAAGATGGGTGGGACTAATGTTAGCCGCTAATGGAGTAGTGGTCACTGAACCTCTCTTTTTAAGAATCAAGGTCATTCCTCAGTGG
>NW_027326296.1:0-26852 GCF_048594095.1 Paramormyrops kingsleyae | reverse complement strand
TGCTTTTGAAAAAACAAGTCAGTGCTTTTGTCAGGGTACCAGTTGTGGCATCAGAAGGTAAAAGATAATAACAGTGTCTTTTAAGATCAAATGCAGTATCATCACTAAATCATGCCCCAACTTGATAGCACTTTTCCTCTATTACAAAAAAACAATGCTAAAGTTGAGGTAAGATTCAGAATGCTGAGACAGCTGTTTTTTTACCATTTACTCTGTAAAAACACACAAAAGCTCACCCAAGTTTCACTGCGCCAATGGTTAAGCCACTGAAAACTACCACAACAAGAAGCACTTACTGCATTTGAAAAAACAAGTCAGTGCTTTTGTCAGGGTACCAGTTGTGGCATCAGAAGGTAAAAGATAATAACAGTGTCTTAAGAAAATTAGTTTCCAGAAAGAAATTTCGGACGCAACAAAAAGTACCAAAAAAAAAAACCACTTACTGATCACGCTAAACCCCAACAAGAAGCACTTACTACAGTTGAAGAAAACAAGTCAGTACTCTTGTTAGAATACCAGTTGTGGCTTTGTCTTGTTAAGGCTCAGAATTTTGAAGAAGAAGCAGAAGCATTATTGGCATGGTCCCCAATTATTGCCATGGTGAAATACAGGCTTTGACCTTCCTGTGATTCTGTTAGTTTTCGATAGCAACCAGACAAACCATAGCTGTCAGCGTACCCGTCTTGCAGTTGTGCCTTCGCTGTTTTTCTTGCCCAGTATGATCTTGTCCCAGCACAACCATCACTCTTAAATGAGAGCAAGGCAAGCGCCATTGGTCAGAAAGTTACAGACCGTGCCACTTTTCAAGACCATTGTCATGTTGCTCTTTGCCGTTATGATAATGAGCGGTTCACACTTACAGGAAATAGCTCTGCAATTGTCTACCCCAGTCTTGGAATATTTGCATGATTAAAGACAAAGTCATCAGTCCTCCTATAAAAGCAGCATTCAGCACAAGTTATTAAAAGGAGCTATTTGTTTAATTCTATCAGGGTAGGTTTCTTCAATACTGTGGAAGAAATGGGAGTCACAGAAAGATCACTATCGTGCAAAACAGCACCATCTAGTGCAGTGTACTTTGCATTTCCGTGAAAGTCTGCCCCACATATCATCTCAGCAAAAGCAGTAACAGCTGGCAGTGCTCACATAAAACTACCCCAACGTGAAGCACTTACTGCAAGGAGAAACAAGTCAGTGCATCTGTTAAGGTACTCATATGTGAGAATATCATATTTGATGAGAGTTTGGTGGTCCCTGTTGGTTGCTGTCCCACCTTTGCTTTAGCTTGTCAGCTAAATAAAAAGGTGGAAATAGCTGCAGTGTCATCACTAAATCATGCCCCAACTTGATAGCACTTTTCCTCTATTACAAAAAAACAATGCTAAAGTTGAGGTAAGATTCAGAATGCTTAAACAGCCGTTTTTTTACCATTTACTCTGTAAAAACACGCAAAAGTTCACCCAAGTTTCACTGCGCCGATGGTTAAGCCACTGAAAACTACCACAACAAGAAGCACTTACTGCATTTGAAAAATCAAGTCAGTGCTTTTGTCAGGGTACCAGTTGTGGCATCAGAAGGTAAAAGATAATAACAGTGTCTTTTAAGATCAAATGCAGTATCATCACTAAATCATGCCCCAACTTGATAGCACTTTTCCTCTATTACAAAAAACAATGCTAAAGTTGAGGTAAGATTCAGAATGCTGAGACAGCTGTTTTTTTACCATTTACTCTGTAAAAACACACAAAAGCTCACCCAAGTTTCACTGCGCCGATGGTTAAGCCACTGAAAACTACCACAACAAGAAGCACTTACTGCATTTGAAAAATCAAGTCAGTGCTTTTGTCAGGGTACCAGTTGTGGCATCAGAAGGTAAAAGATAATAACAGTGTCTTTTAAGATCAAATGCAGTATCATCACTAAATCATGCCCCAACTTGATAGCACTTTTCCTCTATTACAAAAAACAATGCTAAAGTTGAGGTAAGATTCAGAATGCTGAGACAGCTGTTTTTTTACCATTTACTCTGTAAAAACACACAAAAGCTCACCCAAGTTTCACTGCGCCGATGGTTAAGCCACTGAAAACTACCACAACAAGAAGCACTTACTGCATTTGAAAAAACAAGTCAGTGCTTTTGTCAGGGTACCAGTTGTGGCATCAGAAGGTAAAAGATAATAATAGTGTCTTTTAAGAAAATTAGTTTCCAGAAAGAAATTTCAGGACGCAACAAAAGTACAAAAAACACTTACTGATCATGGTAAACAAGTCAGGGTTCTTGCAATGGTATTAGACATGATGTGGGAAGCATAAAGGCTACCGTTGTAAACGTGCCGACCTCGGGGTTAGTGACTTTCTTCATGCGGACACACGGTGCAGATGCTTAAGCCAGCCGTTATTACCCCAACAAGAAGCACTTACTACAGTTGAAGAAAACAAGTCAGTACTCTTGTTAGGATACCAGTTGTGGCTTTGTCTTGTTAAGGCTCAGAATTTTGAAGAAGAAGCAGAAGCATTATTGGCATGGTCCCCAATTATTGCCATGGTGAAATACAGGCTTTCGGCTATCACTATCGTGCAAAACAGCACCATCTAGTGCAGTGTACTTTGCATTTCCGTGAAAGTCTGCCCCAAAAATCATCTCAGCAAAAGCAGTAACAGCTGGCAGTGCTCACATAAAACTACCCCAACGTGAAGCACTTACTGCAAGGAGAAACAAGTCAGTGCATCTGTTAAGGTACTCATATGTGAGAATATCATATTTGATGAGAGTTTGGTGGTCCCTGTTGGTTGCTGTCCCACCTTTGCTTTAGCTTGTCAGCTAAATAAAAAGGTGGAAATAGCTGCAGTATCATCACTAAATCATGCCCCAACTTGATAGCACTTTTCCTCTATTACAAAAAACAATGCTAAAGTTGAGGTAAGATTCAAAATGCTGAGACAGCTGTTTTTTTGTGGGTTTTACTCTGTAAAAACACACAAAAAGAAATCCTGCAAAATTCAATTAATTCAAATGTGATCAAATATATCACCCAAGTTTCGCTGCACCAGTGCTTAAGCCACTGAAAACTACCACAACAAGAAGCACTTACTGCTTTTGAAAAAACAAGTCAGTGCTTTTGTCAGGGTACCAGTTGTGGCATCCGAAGGTAAAAGATAATAACAGTGTCTTTTAAGATCAAATGCAGTATCATCACTAAATCATGCCCCAACTTGATAGCACTTTTCCTCTATTACAAAAAACAATGCTAAAGTTGAGGTAAGATTCAGAATGCTGAGACAGCTGTTTTTTTACCATTTACTCTGTAAAAACACACAAAAGCTCACCCAAGTTTCACTGCGCCAATGGTTAAGCCACTGAAAACTACCACAACAAGAAGCACTTACTGCATTTGAAAAAACAAGTCAGTGCTTTTGTCAGGGTACCAGTTGTGGCATCAGAAGGTAAAAGATAATAACAGTGTCTTTTAAGAAAATTAGTTTCCAGATAGAAATTTCAGGACGCAACAAAAAGTACCAAAAAAAAAAACCACTTACTGATCACGCTAAACCCCAACAAGAAGCACTTACTACAGTTGAAGAAAACAAGTCAGTACTCTTGTTAGGATACCAGTTGTGGCTTTGTCTTGTTAAGGCTCAGAATTTTGAAGAAGAAGCAGAAGCATTATTGGCATGGTCCCCAATTATTGCCATGGTGAAATACAGGCTTTGACCTTCCTGTGATTCTGTTAGTTTTCGATAGCAACCAGACAAACCATAGCTGTCAGCGTACCCGTCTTGCAGTTGTGCCTTCGCTGTTTTTCTTGCCCAGTATGATCTTGTCCCAGCACAACCATCACTCTTAAATGAGAGCAAGGCAAGCGCCATTGGTCAGAAAGTTACAGACCGTGCCACTTTTCAAGACCATTGTCATGTTGCTCTTTGCCGTTATGATAATGAGCGGTTCACACTTACAGGAAATAGCTCTGCAATTGTCTACCCCAGTCTTGGAATATTGGCATGATTAAAGACAAAGTCATCAGTCCTCCTATAAAAGCAGCATTCAGCACAAGTTATTAAAAGGAGCTATTTGTTTAATTCTATCAGGGTAGGTTTCTTCAATACTGTGGAAGAAATGGGAGTCACAGAAAGATCACTATCGTGCAAAACAGCACCATCTAGTGCAGTGTACTTTGCATTTCCGTGAAAGTCTGCCCCACATATCATCTCAGCAAAAGCAGTAACAGCTGGCAGTGCTCACATAAAACTACCCCAACGTGAAGCACTTACTGCAAGGAGAAACAAGTCAGTGCATCTGTTAAGGTACTCATATGTGAGAATATCATATTTGATGAGAGTTTGGTGGTCCCTGTTGGTTGCTGTCCCACCTTTGCTTTAGCTTGTCAGCTAAATAAAAAGGTGGAAATAGCTGCAGTGTCATCACTAAATCATGCCCCAACTTGATAGCACTTTTCCTCTATTACAAAAAAACAATGCTAAAGTTGAGGTAAGATTCAGAATGCTTAAACAGCCGTTTTTTTACCATTTACTCTGTAAAAACACGCAAAAGTTCACCCAAGTTTCACTGCGCCGATGGTTAAGCCACTGAAAACTACCACAACAAGAAGCACTTACTGCATTTGAAAAATCAAGTCAGTGCTTTTGTCAGGGTACCAGTTGTGGCATCAGAAGGTAAAAGATAATAACAGTGTCTTTTAAGATCAAATGCAGTATCATCACTAAATCATGCCCCAACTTGATAGCACTTTTCCTCTATTACAAAAAACAATGCTAAAGTTGAGGTAAGATTCAGAATGCTGAGACAGCTGTTTTTTTACCATTTACTCTGTAAAAACACACAAAAGCTCACCCAAGTTTCACTGCGCCGATGGTTAAGCCACTGAAAACTACCACAACAAGAAGCACTTACTGCATTTGAAAAATCAAGTCAGTGCTTTTGTCAGGGTACCAGTTGTGGCATCAGAAGGTAAAAGATAATAACAGTGTCTTTTAAGATCAAATGCAGTATCATCACTAAATCATGCCCCAACTTGATAGCACTTTTCCTCTATTACAAAAAACAATGCTAAAGTTGAGGTAAGATTCAGAATGCTGAGACAGCTGTTTTTTTACCATTTACTCTGTAAAAACACACAAAAGCTCACCCAAGTTTCACTGCGCCGATGGTTAAGCCACTGAAAACTACCACAACAAGAAGCACTTACTGCATTTGAAAAAACAAGTCAGTGCTTTTGTCAGGGTACCAGTTGTGGCATCAGAAGGTAAAAGATAATAATAGTGTCTTTTAAGAAAATTAGTTTCCAGAAAGAAATTTCAGGACGCAACAAAAGTACAAAAAACACTTACTGATCATGGTAAACAAGTCAGGGTTCTTGCAATGGTATTAGACATGATGTGGGAAGCATAAAGGCTACCGTTGTAAACGTGCCGACCTCGGGGTTAGTGACTTTCTTCATGCGGACACACGGTGCAGATGCTTAAGCCAGCCGTTATTACCCCAACAAGAAGCACTTACTACAGTTGAAGAAAACAAGTCAGTACTCTTGTTAGGATACCAGTTGTGGCTTTGTCTTGTTAAGGCTCAGAATTTTGAAGAAGAAGCAGAAGCATTATTGGCATGGTCCCCAATTATTGCCATGGTGAAATACAGGCTTTCGGCTATCACTATCGTGCAAAACAGCACCATCTAGTGCAGTGTACTTTGCATTTCCGTGAAAGTCTGCCCCAAAAATCATCTCAGCAAAAGCAGTAACAGCTGGCAGTGCTCACATAAAACTACCCCAACGTGAAGCACTTACTGCAAGGAGAAACAAGTCAGTGCATCTGTTAAGGTACTCATATGTGAGAATATCATATTTGATGAGAGTTTGGTGGTCCCTGTTGGTTGCTGTCCCACCTTTGCTTTAGCTTGTCAGCTAAATAAAAAGGTGGAAATAGCTGCAGTATCATCACTAAATCATGCCCCAACTTGATAGCACTTTTCCTCTATTACAAAAAACAATGCTAAAGTTGAGGTAAGATTCAGAATGCTGAGACAGCTGTTTTTTGTGGGTTTTACTCTGTAAAAAGACACAAAAAGAAATCCTGCAAATTTCAATTAATTCAAATGTGATCAAATATATCACCCAAGTTTCGCTGCACCAGTGGTTAAGCCACTGAAAACTACCACAACAAGAAGCACTTACTGCTTTTGAAAAAACAAGTCAGTGCTTTTGTCAGGGTACCAGTTGTGGCATCAGAAGGTAAAAGATAATAACAGTGTCTTTTAAGATCAAATGCAGTATCATCACTAAATCATGCCCCAACTTGATAGCACTTTTCCTCTATTACAAAAAACAATGCTAAAGTTGAGGTAAGATTCAGAATGCTGAGACAGCTGTTTTTTTACCATTTACTCTGTAAAAACACACAAAAGCTCACCCAAGTTTCACTGCGCCAATGGTTAAGCCACTGAAAACTACCACAACAAGAAGCACTTACTGCTTTTGAAAAAACAAGTCAGTGCTTTTGTCAGGGTACCAGTTGTGGCATCAGAAGGTAAAAGATAATAACAGTGTCTTTTAAGATCAAATGCAGTATCATCACTAAATCATGCCCCAACTTGATAGCACTTTTCCTCTATTACAAAAAAACAATGCTAAAGTTGAGGTAAGATTCAGAATGCTGAGACAGCTGTTTTTTTACCATTTACTCTGTAAAAACACACAAAAGCTCACCCAAGTTTCACTGCGCCAATGGTTAAGCCACTGAAAACTACCACAACAAGAAGCACTTACTGCATTTGAAAAAACAAGTCAGTGCTTTTGTCAGGGTACCAGTTGTGGCATCAGAAGGTAAAAGATAATAACAGTGTCTTAAGAAAATTAGTTTCCAGAAAGAAATTTCGGACGCAACAAAAAGTACCAAAAAAAAAAACCACTTACTGATCACGCTAAACCCCAACAAGAAGCACTTACTACAGTTGAAGAAAACAAGTCAGTACTCTTGTTAGAATACCAGTTGTGGCTTTGTCTTGTTAAGGCTCAGAATTTTGAAGAAGAAGCAGAAGCATTATTGGCATGGTCCCCAATTATTGCCATGGTGAAATACAGGCTTTGACCTTCCTGTGATTCTGTTAGTTTTCGATAGCAACCAGACAAACCATAGCTGTCAGCGTACCCGTCTTGCAGTTGTGCCTTCGCTGTTTTTCTTGCCCAGTATGATCTTGTCCCAGCACAACCATCACTCTTAAATGAGAGCAAGGCAAGCGCCATTGGTCAGAAAGTTACAGACCGTGCCACTTTTCAAGACCATTGTCATGTTGCTCTTTGCCGTTATGATAATGAGCGGTTCACACTTACAGGAAATAGCTCTGCAATTGTCTACCCCAGTCTTGGAATATTTGCATGATTAAAGACAAAGTCATCAGTCCTCCTATAAAAGCAGCATTCAGCACAAGTTATTAAAAGGAGCTATTTGTTTAATTCTATCAGGGTAGGTTTCTTCAATACTGTGGAAGAAATGGGAGTCACAGAAAGATCACTATCGTGCAAAACAGCACCATCTAGTGCAGTGTACTTTGCATTTCCGTGAAAGTCTGCCCCACATATCATCTCAGCAAAAGCAGTAACAGCTGGCAGTGCTCACATAAAACTACCCCAACGTGAAGCACTTACTGCAAGGAGAAACAAGTCAGTGCATCTGTTAAGGTACTCATATGTGAGAATATCATATTTGATGAGAGTTTGGTGGTCCCTGTTGGTTGCTGTCCCACCTTTGCTTTAGCTTGTCAGCTAAATAAAAAGGTGGAAATAGCTGCAGTGTCATCACTAAATCATGCCCCAACTTGATAGCACTTTTCCTCTATTACAAAAAAACAATGCTAAAGTTGAGGTAAGATTCAGAATGCTGAAACAGCTGTTTTTTTACCATTTACTCTGTAAAAACACGCAAAAGTTCACCCAAGTTTCACTGCGCCGATGGTTAAGCCACTGAAAACTACCACAACAAGAAGCACTTACTGCATTTGAAAAATCAAGTCAGTGCTTTTGTCAGGGTACCAGTTGTGGCATCAGAAGGTAAAAGATAATAACAGTGTCTTTTAAGATCAAATGCAGTATCATCACTAAATCATGCCCCAACTTGATAGCACTTTTCCTCTATTACAAAAAACAATGCTAAAGTTGAGGTAAGATTCAGAATGCTGAGACAGCTGTTTTTTTACCATTTACTCTGTAAAAACACACAAAAGCTCACCCAAGTTTCACTGCGCCGATGGTTAAGCCACTGAAAACTACCACAACAAGAAGCACTTACTGCATTTGAAAAAACAAGTCAGTGCTTTTGTCAGGGTACCAGTTGTGGCATCAGAAGGTAAAAGATAATAACAGTGTCTTTTAAGATCAAATGCAGTATCATCACTAAATCATGCCCCAACTTGATAGCACTTTTCCTCTATTACAAAAAACAATGCTAAAGTTGAGGTAAGATTCAGAATGCTGAGACAGCTGTTTTTTTACCATTTACTCTGTAAAAACACACAAAAGCTCACCCAAGTTTCACTGCGCCGATGGTTAAGCCACTGAAAACTACCACAACAAGAAGCACTTACTGCATTTGAAAAAACAAGTCAGTGCTTTTGTCAGGGTACCAGTTGTGGCATCAGAAGGTAAAAGATAATAATAGTGTCTTTTAAGAAAATTAGTTTCCAGAAAGAAATTTCAGGACGCAACAAAAGTACAAAAAACACTTACTGATCATGGTAAACAAGTCAGGGTTCTTGCAATGGTATTAGACATGATGTGGGAAGCATAAAGGCTACCGTTGTAAACGTGCCGACCTCGGGGTTAGTGACTTTCTTCATGCGGACACACGGTGCAGATGCTTAAGCCAGCCGTTATTACCCCAACAAGAAGCACTTACTACAGTTGAAGAAAACAAGTCAGTACTCTTGTTAGGATACCAGTTGTGGCTTTGTCTTGTTAAGGCTCAGAATTTTGAAGAAGAAGCAGAAGCATTATTGGCATGGTCCCCAATTATTGCCATGGTGAAATACAGGCTTTCGGCTATCACTATCGTGCAAAACAGCACCATCTAGTGCAGTGTACTTTGCATTTCCGTGAAAGTCTGCCCCAAAAATCATCTCAGCAAAAGCAGTAACAGCTGGCAGTGCTCACATAAAACTACCCCAACGTGAAGCACTTACTGCAAGGAGAAACAAGTCAGTGCATCTGTTAAGGTACTCATATGTGAGAATATCATATTTGATGAGAGTTTGGTGGTCCCTGTTGGTTGCTGTCCCACCTTTGCTTTAGCTTGTCAGCTAAATAAAAAGGTGGAAATAGCTGCAGTATCATCACTAAATCATGCCCCAACTTGATAGCACTTTTCCTCTATTACAAAAAACAATGCTAAAGTTGAGGTAAGATTCAGAATGCTTAAACAGCCGTTTTTTTACCATTTACTCTGTAAAAACACGCAAAAGTTCACCCAAGTTTCACTGCGCCGATGGTTAAGCCACTGAAAACTACCACAACAAGAAGCACTTACTGCATTTGAAAAATCAAGTCAGTGCTTTTGTCAGGGTACCAGTTGTGGCATCAGAAGGTAAAAGATAATAACAGTGTCTTTTAAGATCAAATGCAGTATCATCACTAAATCATGCCCCAACTTGATAGCACTTTTCCTCTATTACAAAAAACAATGCTAAAGTTGAGGTAAGATTCAGAATGCTGAGACAGCTGTTTTTTTACCATTTACTCTGTAAAAACACACAAAAGCTCACCCAAGTTTCACTGCGCCGATGGTTAAGCCACTGAAAACTACCACAACAAGAAGCACTTACTGCATTTGAAAAAACAAGTCAGTGCTTTTGTCAGGGTACCAGTTGTGGCATCAGAAGGTAAAAGATAATAATAGTGTCTTTTAAGAAAATTAGTTTCCAGAAAGAAATTTCAGGACGCAACAAAAGTACAAAAAACACTTACTGATCATGGTAAACAAGTCAGGGTTCTTGCAATGGTATTAGACATGATGTGGGAAGCATAAAGGCTACCGTTGTAAACGTGCCGACCTCGGGGTTAGTGACTTTCTTCATGCGGACACACGGTGCAGATGCTTAAGCCAGCCGTTATTACCCCAACAAGAAGCACTTACTACAGTTGAAGAAAACAAGTCAGTACTCTTGTTAGGATACCAGTTGTGGCTTTGTCTTGTTAAGGCTCAGAATTTTGAAGAAGAAGCAGAAGCATTATTGGCATGGTCCCCAATTATTGCCATGGTGAAATACAGGCTTTCGGCTATCACTATCGTGCAAAACAGCACCATCTAGTGCAGTGTACTTTGCATTTCCGTGAAAGTCTGCCCCAAAAATCATCTCAGCAAAAGCAGTAACAGCTGGCAGTGCTCACATAAAACTACCCCAACGTGAAGCACTTACTGCAAGGAGAAACAAGTCAGTGCATCTGTTAAGGTACTCATATGTGAGAATATCATATTTGATGAGAGTTTGGTGGTCCCTGTTGGTTGCTGTCCCACCTTTGCTTTAGCTTGTCAGCTAAATAAAAAGGTGGAAATAGCTGCAGTATTATCACTAAATCATGCCCCAACTTGATAGCACTTTTCCTCTATTACAAAAAACAATGCTAAAGTTGAGGTAAGATTCAGAATGCTGAGACAGCTGTTTTTTTGTGGGTTTTACTCTGTAAAAACACACAAAAAGAAATCCTGCAAAATTCAATTAATTCAAATGTGATCAAATATATCACCCAAGTTTCGCTGCACCAGTGGTTAAGCCACTGAAAACTACCACAACAAGAAGCACTTACTGCTTTTGAAAAAACAAGTCAGTGCTTTTGTCAGGGTACCAGTTGTGGCATCAGAAGGTAAAAGATAATAACAGTGTCTTTTAAGATCAAATGCAGTATCATCACTAAATCATGCCCCAACTTGATAGCACTTTTCCTCTATTACAAAAAAACAATGCTAAAGTTGAGGTAAGATTCAGAATGCTGAGACAGCTGTTTTTTTACCATTTACTCTGTAAAAACACACAAAAGCTCACCCAAGTTTCACTGCGCCAATGGTTAAGCCACTGAAAACTACCACAACAAGAAGCACTTACTGCATTTGAAAAAACAAGTCAGTGCTTTTGTCAGGGTACCAGTTGTGGCATCAGAAGGTAAAAGATAATAACAGTGTCTTAAGAAAATTAGTTTCCAGAAAGAAATTTCGGACGCAACAAAAAGTACCAAAAAAAAAAACCACTTACTGATCACGCTAAACCCCAACAAGAAGCACTTACTACAGTTGAAGAAAACAAGTCAGTACTCTTGTTAGAATACCAGTTGTGGCTTTGTCTTGTTAAGGCTCAGAATTTTGAAGAAGAAGCAGAAGCATTATTGGCATGGTCCCCAATTATTGCCATGGTGAAATACAGGCTTTGACCTTCCTGTGATTCTGTTAGTTTTCGATAGCAACCAGACAAACCATAGCTGTCAGCGTACCCGTCTTGCAGTTGTGCCTTCGCTGTTTTTCTTGCCCAGTATGATCTTGTCCCAGCACAACCATCACTCTTAAATGAGAGCAAGGCAAGCGCCATTGGTCAGAAAGTTACAGACCGTGCCACTTTTCAAGACCATTGTCATGTTGCTCTTTGCCGTTATGATAATGAGCGGTTCACACTTACAGGAAATAGCTCTGCAATTGTCTACCCCAGTCTTGGAATATTTGCATGATTAAAGACAAAGTCATCAGTCCTCCTATAAAAGCAGCATTCAGCACAAGTTATTAAAAGGAGCTATTTGTTTAATTCTATCAGGGTAGGTTTCTTCAATACTGTGGAAGAAATGGGAGTCACAGAAAGATCACTATCGTGCAAAACAGCACCATCTAGTGCAGTGTACTTTGCATTTCCGTGAAAGTCTGCCCCACATATCATCTCAGCAAAAGCAGTAACAGCTGGCAGTGCTCACATAAAACTACCCCAACGTGAAGCACTTACTGCAAGGAGAAACAAGTCAGTGCATCTGTTAAGGTACTCATATGTGAGAATATCATATTTGATGAGAGTTTGGTGGTCCCTGTTGGTTGCTGTCCCACCTTTGCTTTAGCTTGTCAGCTAAATAAAAAGGTGGAAATAGCTGCAGTGTCATCACTAAATCATGCCCCAACTTGATAGCACTTTTCCTCTATTACAAAAAAACAATGCTAAAGTTGAGGTAAGATTCAGAATGCTTAAACAGCCGTTTTTTTACCATTTACTCTGTAAAAACACGCAAAAGTTCACCCAAGTTTCACTGCGCCGATGGTTAAGCCACTGAAAACTACCACAACAAGAAGCACTTACTGCATTTGAAAAATCAAGTCAGTGCTTTTGTCAGGGTACCAGTTGTGGCATCAGAAGGTAAAAGATAATAACAGTGTCTTTTAAGATCAAATGCAGTATCATCACTAAATCATGCCCCAACTTGATAGCACTTTTCCTCTATTACAAAAAACAATGCTAAAGTTGAGGTAAGATTCAGAATGCTGAGACAGCTGTTTTTTTACCATTTACTCTGTAAAAACACACAAAAGCTCACCCAAGTTTCACTGCGCCGATGGTTAAGCCACTGAAAACTACCACAACAAGAAGCACTTACTGCATTTGAAAAAACAAGTCAGTGCTTTTGTCAGGGTACCAGTTGTGGCATCAGAAGGTAAAAGATAATAATAGTGTCTTTTAAGAAAATTAGTTTCCAGAAAGAAATTTCAGGACGCAACAAAAGTACAAAAAACACTTACTGATCATGGTAAACAAGTCAGGGTTCTTGCAATGGTATTAGACATGATGTGGGAAGCATAAAGGCTACCGTTGTATACGTGCCGACCTCGGGGTTAGTGACTTTCTTCATGCGGACACACGGTGCAGATGCTTAAGCCAGCCGTTATTACCCCAACAAGAAGCACTTACTACAGTTGAAGAAAACAAGTCAGTACTCTTGTTAGGATACCAGTTGTGGCTTTGTCTTGTTAAGGCTCAGAATTTTGAAGAAGAAGCAGAAGCATTATTGGCATGGTCCCCAATTATTGCCATGGTGAAATACAGGCTTTCGGCTATCACTATCGTGCAAAACAGCACCATCTAGTGCAGTGTACTTTGCATTTCCGTGAAAGTCTGCCCCAAAAATCATCTCAGCAAAAGCAGTAACAGCTGGCAGTGCTCACATAAAACTACCCCAACGTGAAGCACTTACTGCAAGGAGAAACAAGTCAGTGCATCTGTTAAGGTACTCATATGTGAGAATATCATATTTGATGAGAGTTTGGTGGTCCCTGTTGGTTGCTGTCCCACCTTTGCTTTAGCTTGTCAGCTAAATAAAAAGGTGGAAATAGCTGCAGTATCATCACTAAATCATGCCCCAACTTGATAGCACTTTTCCTCTATTACAAAAAACAATGCTAAAGTTGAGGTAAGATTCAGAATGCTGAGACAGCTGTTTTTTGTGGGTTTTACTCTGTAAAAACACACAAAAAGAAATCCTGCAAAATTCAATTAATTCAAATGTGATCAAATATATCACCCAAGTTTCGCTGCACCAGTGGTTAAGCCACTGAAAACTACCACAACAAGAAGCACTTACTGCTTTTGAAAAAACAAGTCAGTGCTTTTGTCAGGGTACCAGTTGTGGCATCAGAAGGTAAAAGATAATAACAGTGTCTTTTAAGATCAAATGCAGTATCATCACTAAATCATGCCCCAACTTGATAGCACTTTTCCTCTATTACAAAAAACAATGCTAAAGTTGAGGTAAGATTCAGAATGCTGAGACAGCTGTTTTTTTACCATTTACTCTGTAAAAACACACAAAAGCTCACCCAAGTTTCACTGCGCCAATGGTTAAGCCACTGAAAACTACCACAACAAGAAGCACTTACTGCTTTTGAAAAAACAAGTCAGTGCTTTTGTCAGGGTACCAGTTGTGGCATCAGAAGGTAAAAGATAATAACAGTGTCTTTTAAGATCAAATGCAGTATCATCACTAAATCATGCCCCAACTTGATAGCACTTTTCCTCTATTACAAAAAAACAATGCTAAAGTTGAGGTAAGATTCAGAATGCTGAGACAGCTGTTTTTTTACCATTTACTCTGTAAAAACACACAAAAGCTCACCCAAGTTTCACTGCGCCAATGGTTAAGCCACTGAAAACTACCACAACAAGAAGCACTTACTGCATTTGAAAAAACAAGTCAGTGCTTTTGTCAGGGTACCAGTTGTGGCATCAGAAGGTAAAAGATAATAACAGTGTCTTAAGAAAATTAGTTTCCAGAAAGAAATTTCGGACGCAACAAAAAGTACCAAAAAAAAAAACCACTTACTGATCACGCTAAACCCCAACAAGAAGCACTTACTACAGTTGAAGAAAACAAGTCAGTACTCTTGTTAGAATACCAGTTGTGGCTTTGTCTTGTTAAGGCTCAGAATTTTGAAGAAGAAGCAGAAGCATTATTGGCATGGTCCCCAATTATTGCCATGGTGAAATACAGGCTTTGACCTTCCTGTGATTCTGTTAGTTTTCGATAGCAACCAGACAAACCATAGCTGTCAGCGTACCCGTCTTGCAGTTGTGCCTTCGCTGTTTTTCTTGCCCAGTATGATCTTGTCCCAGCACAACCATCACTCTTAAATGAGAGCAAGGCAAGCGCCATTGGTCAGAAAGTTACAGACCGTGCCACTTTTCAAGACCATTGTCATGTTGCTCTTTGCCGTTATGATAATGAGCGGTTCACACTTACAGGAAATAGCTCTGCAATTGTCTACCCCAGTCTTGGAATATTTGCATGATTAAAGACAAAGTCATCAGTCCTCCTATAAAAGCAGCATTCAGCACAAGTTATTAAAAGGAGCTATTTGTTTAATTCTATCAGGGTAGGTTTCTTCAATACTGTGGAAGAAATGGGAGTCACAGAAAGATCACTATCGTGCAAAACAGCACCATCTAGTGCAGTGTACTTTGCATTTCCGTGAAAGTCTGCCCCACATATCATCTCAGCAAAAGCAGTAACAGCTGGCAGTGCTCACATAAAACTACCCCAACGTGAAGCACTTACTGCAAGGAGAAACAAGTCAGTGCATCTGTTAAGGTACTCATATGTGAGAATATCATATTTGATGAGAGTTTGGTGGTCCCTGTTGGTTGCTGTCCCACCTTTGCTTTAGCTTGTCAGCTAAATAAAAAGGTGGAAATAGCTGCAGTGTCATCACTAAATCATGCCCCAACTTGATAGCACTTTTCCTCTATTACAAAAAAACAATGCTAAAGTTGAGGTAAGATTCAGAATGCTTAAACAGCCGTTTTTTTACCATTTACTCTGTAAAAACACGCAAAAGTTCACCCAAGTTTCACTGCGCCGATGGTTAAGCCACTGAAAACTACCACAACAAGAAGCACTTACTGCATTTGAAAAATCAAGTCAGTGCTTTTGTCAGGGTACCAGTTGTGGCATCAGAAGGTAAAAGATAATAACAGTGTCTTTTAAGATCAAATGCAGTATCATCACTAAATCATGCCCCAACTTGATAGCACTTTTCCTCTATTACAAAAAACAATGCTAAAGTTGAGGTAAGATTCAGAATGCTGAGACAGCTGTTTTTTTACCATTTACTCTGTAAAAACACACAAAAGCTCACCCAAGTTTCACTGCGCCGATGGTTAAGCCACTGAAAACTACCACAACAAGAAGCACTTACTGCATTTGAAAAATCAAGTCAGTGCTTTTGTCAGGGTACCAGTTGTGGCATCAGAAGGTAAAAGATAATAACAGTGTCTTTTAAGATCAAATGCAGTATCATCACTAAATCATGCCCCAACTTGATAGCACTTTTCCTCTATTACAAAAAACAATGCTAAAGTTGAGGTAAGATTCAGAATGCTGAGACAGCTGTTTTTTTACCATTTACTCTGTAAAAACACACAAAAGCTCACCCAAGTTTCACTGCGCCGATGGTTAAGCCACTGAAAACTACCACAACAAGAAGCACTTACTGCATTTGAAAAAACAAGTCAGTGCTTTTGTCAGGGTACCAGTTGTGGCATCAGAAGGTAAAAGATAATAATAGTGTCTTTTAAGAAAATTAGTTTCCAGAAAGAAATTTCAGGACGCAACAAAAGTACAAAAAACACTTACTGATCATGGTAAACAAGTCAGGGTTCTTGCAATGGTATTAGACATGATGTGGGAAGCATAAAGGCTACCGTTGTAAACGTGCCGACCTCGGGGTTAGTGACTTTCTTCATGCGGACACACGGTGCAGATGCTTAAGCCAGCCGTTATTACCCCAACAAGAAGCACTTACTACAGTTGAAGAAAACAAGTCAGTACTCTTGTTAGGATACCAGTTGTGGCTTTGTCTTGTTAAGGCTCAGAATTTTGAAGAAGAAGCAGAAGCATTATTGGCATGGTCCCCAATTATTGCCATGGTGAAATACAGGCTTTCGGCTATCACTATCGTGCAAAACAGCACCATCTAGTGCAGTGTACTTTGCATTTCCGTGAAAGTCTGCCCCAAAAATCATCTCAGCAAAAGCAGTAACAGCTGGCAGTGCTCACATAAAACTACCCCAACGTGAAGCACTTACTGCAAGGAGAAACAAGTCAGTGCATCTGTTAAGGTACTCATATGTGAGAATATCATATTTGATGAGAGTTTGGTGGTCCCTGTTGGTTGCTGTCCCACCTTTGCTTTAGCTTGTCAGCTAAATAAAAAGGTGGAAATAGCTGCAGTATCATCACTAAATCATGCCCCAACTTGATAGCACTTTTCCTCTATTACAAAAAACAATGCTAAAGTTGAGGTAAGATTCAGAATGCTGAGACAGCTGTTTTTTGTGGGTTTTACTCTGTAAAAAGACACAAAAAGAAATCCTGCAAAATTCAATTAATTCAAATGTGATCAAATATATCACCCAAGTTTCGCTGCACCAGTGGTTAAGCCACTGAAAACTACCACAACAAGAAGCACTTACTGCTTTTGAAAAAACAAGTCAGTGCTTTTGTCAGGGTACCAGTTGTGGCATCAGAAGGTAAAAGATAATAACAGTGTCTTTTAAGATCAAATGCAGTATCATCACTAAATCATGCCCCAACTTGATAGCACTTTTCCTCTATTACAAAAAACAATGCTAAAGTTGAGGTAAGATTCAGAATGCTGAGACAGCTGTTTTTTTACCATTTACTCTGTAAAAACACACAAAAGCTCACCCAAGTTTCACTGCGCCGATGGTTAAGCCACTGAAAACTACCACAACAAGAAGCACTTACTGCATTTGAAAAAACAAGTCAGTGCTTTTGTCAGGGTACCAGTTGTGGCATCAGAAGGTAAAAGATAATAATAGTGTCTTTTAAGAAAATTAGTTTCCAGAAAGAAATTTCAGGACGCAACAAAAGTACAAAAAACACTTACTGATCATGGTAAACAAGTCAGGGTTCTTGCAATGGTATTAGACATGATGTGGGAAGCATAAAGGCTACCGTTGTAAACGTGCCGACCTCGGGGTTAGTGACTTTCTTCATGCGGACACACGGTGCAGATGCTTAAGCCAGCCGTTATTACCCCAACAAGAAGCACTTACTACAGTTGAAGAAAACAAGTCAGTACTCTTGTTAGGATACCAGTTGTGGCTTTGTCTTGTTAAGGCTCAGAATTTTGAAGAAGAAGCAGAAGCATTATTGGCATGGTCCCCAATTATTGCCATGGTGAAATACAGGCTTTCGGCTATCACTATCGTGCAAAACAGCACCATCTAGTGCAGTGTACTTTGCATTTCCGTGAAAGTCTGCCCCAAAAATCATCTCAGCAAAAGCAGTAACAGCTGGCAGTGCTCACATAAAACTACCCCAACGTGAAGCACTTACTGCAAGGAGAAACAAGTCAGTGCATCTGTTAAGGTACTCATATGTGAGAATATCATATTTGATGAGAGTTTGGTGGTCCCTGTTGGTTGCTGTCCCACCTTTGCTTTAGCTTGTCAGCTAAATAAAAAGGTGGAAATAGCTGCAGTATCATCACTAAATCATGCCCCAACTTGATAGCACTTTTCCTCTATTACAAAAAACAATGCTAAAGTTGAGGTAAGATTCAGAATGCTGAGACAGCTGTTTTTTGTGGGTTTTACTCTGTAAAAACACACAAAAAGAAATCCTGCAAAATTCAATTAATTCAAATGTGATCAAATATATCACCCAAGTTTCGCTGCACCAGTGGTTAAGCCACTGAAAACTACCACAACAAGAAGCACTTACTGCTTTTGAAAAAACAAGTCAGTGCTTTTGTCAGGGTACCAGTTGTGGCATCAGAAGGTAAAAGATAATAACAGTGTCTTTTAAGATCAAATGCAGTATCATCACTAAATCATGCCCCAACTTGATAGCACTTTTCCTCTATTACAAAAAACAATGCTAAAGTTGAGGTAAGATTCAGAATGCTGAGACAGCTGTTTTTTTACCATTTACTCTGTAAAAACACACAAAAGCTCACCCAAGTTTCACTGCGCCAATGGTTAAGCCACTGAAAACTACCACAACAAGAAGCACTTACTGCTTTTGAAAAAACAAGTCAGTGCTTTTGTCAGGGTACCAGTTGTGGCATCAGAAGGTAAAAGATAATAACAGTGTCTTTTAAGATCAAATGCAGTATCATCACTAAATCATGCCCCAACTTGATAGCACTTTTCCTCTATTACAAAAAAACAATGCTAAAGTTGAGGTAAGATTCAGAATGCTGAGACAGCTGTTTTTTTACCATTTACTCTGTAAAAACACACAAAAGCTCACCCAAGTTTCACTGCGCCAATGGTTAAGCCACTGAAAACTACCACAACAAGAAGCACTTACTGCATTTGAAAAAACAAGTCAGTGCTTTTGTCAGGGTACCAGTTGTGGCATCAGAAGGTAAAAGATAATAACAGTGTCTTAAGAAAATTAGTTTCCAGAAAGAAATTTCGGACGCAACAAAAAGTACCAAAAAAAAAAACCACTTACTGATCACGCTAAACCCCAACAAGAAGCACTTACTACAGTTGAAGAAAACAAGTCAGTACTCTTGTTAGAATACCAGTTGTGGCTTTGTCTTGTTAAGGCTCAGAATTTTGAAGAAGAAGCAGAAGCATTATTGGCATGGTCCCCAATTATTGCCATGGTGAAATACAGGCTTTGACCTTCCTGTGATTCTGTTAGTTTTCGATAGCAACCAGACAAACCATAGCTGTCAGCGTACCCGTCTTGCAGTTGTGCCTTCGCTGTTTTTCTTGCCCAGTATGATCTTGTCCCAGCACAACCATCACTCTTAAATGAGAGCAAGGCAAGCGCCATTGGTCAGAAAGTTACAGACCGTGCCACTTTTCAAGACCATTGTCATGTTGCTCTTTGCCGTTATGATAATGAGCGGTTCACACTTACAGGAAATAGCTCTGCAATTGTCTACCCCAGTCTTGGAATATTTGCATGATTAAAGACAAAGTCATCAGTCCTCCTATAAAAGCAGCATTCAGCACAAGTTATTAAAAGGAGCTATTTGTTTAATTCTATCAGGGTAGGTTTCTTCAATACTGTGGAAGAAATGGGAGTCACAGAAAGATCACTATCGTGCAAAACAGCACCATCTAGTGCAGTGTACTTTGCATTTCCGTGAAAGTCTGCCCCACATATCATCTCAGCAAAAGCAGTAACAGCTGGCAGTGCTCACATAAAACTACCCCAACGTGAAGCACTTACTGCAAGGAGAAACAAGTCAGTGCATCTGTTAAGGTACTCATATGTGAGAATATCATATTTGATGAGAGTTTGGTGGTCCCTGTTGGTTGCTGTCCCACCTTTGCTTTAGCTTGTCAGCTAAATAAAAAGGTGGAAATAGCTGCAGTGTCATCACTAAATCATGCCCCAACTTGATAGCACTTTTCCTCTATTACAAAAAAACAATGCTAAAGTTGAGGTAAGATTCAGAATGCTTAAACAGCCGTTTTTTTACCATTTACTCTGTAAAAACACGCAAAAGTTCACCCAAGTTTCACTGCGCCGATGGTTAAGCCACTGAAAACTACCACAACAAGAAGCACTTACTGCATTTGAAAAATCAAGTCAGTGCTTTTGTCAGGGTACCAGTTGTGGCATCAGAAGGTAAAAGATAATAACAGTGTCTTTTAAGATCAAATGCAGTATCATCACTAAATCATGCCCCAACTTGATAGCACTTTTCCTCTATTACAAAAAACAATGCTAAAGTTGAGGTAAGATTCAGAATGCTGAGACAGCTGTTTTTTTACCATTTACTCTGTAAAAACACACAAAAGCTCACCCAAGTTTCACTGCGCCGATGGTTAAGCCACTGAAAACTACCACAACAAGAAGCACTTACTGCTTTTGAAAAATCAAGTCAGTGCTTTTGTCAGGGTACCAGTTGTGGCATCAGAAGGTAAAAGATAATAACAGTGTCTTTTAAGATCAAATGCAGTATCATCACTAAATCATGCCCCAACTTGATAGCACTTTTCCTCTATTACAAAAAACAATGCTAAAGTTGAGGTAAGATTCAGAATGCTGAGACAGCTGTTTTTTTACCATTTACTCTGTAAAAACACACAAAAGCTCACCCAAGTTTCACTGCGCCGATGGTTAAGCCACTGAAAACTACCACAACAAGAAGCACTTACTGCATTTGAAAAAACAAGTCAGTGCTTTTGTCAGGGTACCAGTTGTGGCATCAGAAGGTAAAAGATAATAACAGTGTCTTTTAAGAAAATTAGTTTCCAGAAAGAAATTTCAGGACGCAACAAAAAGTACCAAAAAAAAAAACCACTTACTGATCACGCTAAACCCCAACAAGAAGCACTTACTACAGTTGAAGAAAACAAGTCAGTACTCTTGTTAGAATACCAGTTGTGGCTTTGTCTTGTTAAGGCTCAGAATTTTGAAGAAGAAGCAGAAGCATTATTGGCATGGTCCCCAATTATTGCCATGGTGAAATACAGGCTTTGACCTTCCTGTGATTCTGTTAGTTTTCGATAGCAACCAGACAAACCATAGCTGTCAGCGTACCCGTCTTGCAGTTGTGCCTTCGCTGTTTTTCTTGCCCAGTATGATCTTGTCCCAGCACAACCATCACTCTTAAATGAGAGCAAGGCAAGCGCCATTGGTCAGAAAGTTACAGACCGTGCCACTTTTCAAGACCATTGTCATGTTGCTCTTTGCCGTTATGATAATGAGCGGTTCACACTTACAGGAAATAGCTCTGCAATTGTCTACCCCAGTCTTGGAATATTTGCATGATTAAAGACAAAGTCATCAGTCCTCCTATAAAAGCAGCATTCAGCACAAGTTATTAAAAGGAGCTATTTGTTTAATTCTATCAGGGTAGGTTTCTTCAATACTGTGGAAGAAATGGGAGTCACAGAAAGATCACTATCGTGCAAAACAGCACCATCTAGTGCAGTGTACTTTGCATTTCCGTGAAAGTCTGCCCCACATATCATCTCAGCAAAAGCAGTAACAGCTGGCAGTGCTCACATAAAACTACCCCAACGTGAAGCACTTACTGCAAGGAGAAACAAGTCAGTGCATCTGTTAAGGTACTCATATGTGAGAATATCATATTTGATGAGAGTTTGGTGGTCCCTGTTGGTTGCTGTCCCACCTTTGCTTTAGCTTGTCAGCTAAATAAAAAGGTGGAAATAGCTGCAGTGTCATCACTAAATCATGCCCCAACTTGATAGCACTTTTCCTCTATTACAAAAAAACAATGCTAAAGTTGAGGTAAGATTCAGAATGCTGAAACAGCTGTTTTTTTACCATTTACTCTGTAAAAACACGCAAAAGTTCACCCAAGTTTCACTGCGCCGATGGTTAAGCCACTGAAAACTACCACAACAAGAAGCACTTACTGCATTTGAAAAATCAAGTCAGTGCTTTTGTCAGGGTACCAGTTGTGGCATCAGAAGGTAAAAGATAATAACAGTGTCTTTTAAGATCAAATGCAGTATCATCACTAAATCATGCCCCAACTTGATAGCACTTTTCCTCTATTACAAAAAACAATGCTAAAGTTGAGGTAAGATTCAGAATGCTGAGACAGCTGTTTTTTTACCATTTACTCTGTAAAAACACACAAAAGCTCACCCAAGTTTCACTGCGCCGATGGTTAAGCCACTGAAAACTACCACAACAAGAAGCACTTACTGCATTTGAAAAAACAAGTCAGTGCTTTTGTCAGGGTACCAGTTGTGGCATCAGAAGGTAAAAGATAATAACAGTGTCTTTTAAGATCAAATGCAGTATCATCACTAAATCATGCCCCAACTTGATAGCACTTTTCCTCTATTACAAAAAACAATGCTAAAGTTGAGGTAAGATTCAGAATGCTGAGACAGCTGTTTTTTTACCATTTACTCTGTAAAAACACACAAAAGCTCACCCAAGTTTCACTGCGCCGATGGTTAAGCCACTGAAAACTACCACAACAAGAAGCACTTACTGCATTTGAAAAAACAAGTCAGTGCTTTTGTCAGGGTACCAGTTGTGGCATCAGAAGGTAAAAGATAATAATAGTGTCTTTTAAGAAAATTAGTTTCCAGAAAGAAATTTCAGGACGCAACAAAAGTACAAAAAACACTTACTGATCATGGTAAACAAGTCAGGGTTCTTGCAATGGTATTAGACATGATGTGGGAAGCATAAAGGCTACCGTTGTAAACGTGCCGACCTCGGGGTTAGTGACTTTCTTCATGCGGACACACGGTGCAGATGCTTAAGCCAGCCGTTATTACCCCAACAAGAAGCACTTACTACAGTTGAAGAAAACAAGTCAGTACTCTTGTTAGGATACCAGTTGTGGCTTTGTCTTGTTAAGGCTCAGAATTTTGAAGAAGAAGCAGAAGCATTATTGGCATGGTCCCCAATTATTGCCATGGTGAAATACAGGCTTTCGGCTATCACTATCGTGCAAAACAGCACCATCTAGTGCAGTGTACTTTGCATTTCCGTGAAAGTCTGCCCCAAAAATCATCTCAGCAAAAGCAGTAACAGCTGGCAGTGCTCACATAAAACTACCCCAACGTGAAGCACTTACTGCAAGGAGAAACAAGTCAGTGCATCTGTTAAGGTACTCATATGTGAGAATATCATATTTGATGAGAGTTTGGTGGTCCCTGTTGGTTGCTGTCCCACCTTTGCTTTAGCTTGTCAGCTAAATAAAAAGGTGGAAATAGCTGCAGTATCATCACTAAATCATGCCCCAACTTGATAGCACTTTTCCTCTATTACAAAAAACAATGCTAAAGTTGAGGTAAGATTCAGAATGCTGAGACAGCTGTTTTTTGTGGGTTTTACTCTGTAAAAAGACACAAAAAGAAATCCTGCAAATTTCAATTAATTCAAATGTGATCAAATATATCACCCAAGTTTCGCTGCACCAGTGGTTAAGCCACTGAAAACTACCACAACAAGAAGCACTTACTGCTTTTGAAAAAACAAGTCAGTGCTTTTGTCAGGGTACCAGTTGTGGCATCAGAAGGTAAAAGATAATAACAGTGTCTTTTAAGATCAAATGCAGTATCATCACTAAATCATGCCCCAACTTGATAGCACTTTTCCTCTATTACAAAAAACAATGCTAAAGTTGAGGTAAGATTCAGAATGCTGAGACAGCTGTTTTTTTACCATTTACTCTGTAAAAACACACAAAAGCTCACCCAAGTTTCACTGCGCCAATGGTTAAGCCACTGAAAACTACCACAACAAGAAGCACTTACTGCTTTTGAAAAAACAAGTCAGTGCTTTTGTCAGGGTACCAGTTGTGGCATCAGAAGGTAAAAGATAATAACAGTGTCTTTTAAGATCAAATGCAGTATCATCACTAAATCATGCCCCAACTTGATAGCACTTTTCCTCTATTACAAAAAAACAATGCTAAAGTTGAGGTAAGATTCAGAATGCTGAGACAGCTGTTTTTTTACCATTTACTCTGTAAAAACACACAAAAGCTCACCCAAGTTTCACTGCGCCAATGGTTAAGCCACTGAAAACTACCACAACAAGAAGCACTTACTGCATTTGAAAAAACAAGTCAGTGCTTTTGTCAGGGTACCAGTTGTGGCATCAGAAGGTAAAAGATAATAACAGTGTCTTAAGAAAATTAGTTTCCAGAAAGAAATTTCGGACGCAACAAAAAGTACCAAAAAAAAAAACCACTTACTGATCACGCTAAACCCCAACAAGAAGCACTTACTACAGTTGAAGAAAACAAGTCAGTACTCTTGTTAGAATACCAGTTGTGGCTTTGTCTTGTTAAGGCTCAGAATTTTGAAGAAGAAGCAGAAGCATTATTGGCATGGTCCCCAATTATTGCCATGGTGAAATACAGGCTTTGACCTTCCTGTGATTCTGTTAGTTTTCGATAGCAACCAGACAAACCATAGCTGTCAGCGTACCCGTCTTGCAGTTGTGCCTTCGCTGTTTTTCTTGCCCAGTATGATCTTGTCCCAGCACAACCATCACTCTTAAATGAGAGCAAGGCAAGCGCCATTGGTCAGAAAGTTACAGACCGTGCCACTTTTCAAGACCATTGTCATGTTGCTCTTTGCCGTTATGATAATGAGCGGTTCACACTTACAGGAAATAGCTCTGCAATTGTCTACCCCAGTCTTGGAATATTTGCATGATTAAAGACAAAGTCATCAGTCCTCCTATAAAAGCAGCATTCAGCACAAGTTATTAAAAGGAGCTATTTGTTTAATTCTATCAGGGTAGGTTTCTTCAATACTGTGGAAGAAATGGGAGTCACAGAAAGATCACTATCGTGCAAAACAGCACCATCTAGTGCAGTGTACTTTGCATTTCCGTGAAAGTCTGCCCCACATATCATCTCAGCAAAAGCAGTAACAGCTGGCAGTGCTCACATAAAACTACCCCAACGTGAAGCACTTACTGCAAGGAGAAACAAGTCAGTGCATCTGTTAAGGTACTCATATGTGAGAATATCATATTTGATGAGAGTTTGGTGGTCCCTGTTGGTTGCTGTCCCACCTTTGCTTTAGCTTGTCAGCTAAATAAAAAGGTGGAAATAGCTGCAGTGTCATCACTAAATCATGCCCCAACTTGATAGCACTTTTCCTCTATTACAAAAAAACAATGCTAAAGTTGAGGTAAGATTCAGAATGCTTAAACAGCCGTTTTTTTACCATTTACTCTGTAAAAACACGCAAAAGTTCACCCAAGTTTCACTGCGCCGATGGTTAAGCCACTGAAAACTACCACAACAAGAAGCACTTACTGCATTTGAAAAATCAAGTCAGTGCTTTTGTCAGGGTACCAGTTGTGGCATCAGAAGGTAAAAGATAATAACAGTGTCTTTTAAGATCAAATGCAGTATCATCACTAAATCATGCCCCAACTTGATAGCACTTTTCCTCTATTACAAAAAACAATGCTAAAGTTGAGGTAAGATTCAGAATGCTGAGACAGCTGTTTTTTTACCATTTACTCTGTAAAAACACACAAAAGCTCACCCAAGTTTCACTGCGCCGATGGTTAAGCCACTGAAAACTACCACAACAAGAAGCACTTACTGCATTTGAAAAAACAAGTCAGTGCTTTTGTCAGGGTACCAGTTGTGGCATCAGAAGGTAAAAGATAATAATAGTGTCTTTTAAGAAAATTAGTTTCCAGAAAGAAATTTCAGGACGCAACAAAAGTACAAAAAACACTTACTGATCATGGTAAACAAGTCAGGGTTCTTGCAATGGTATTAGACATGATGTGGGAAGCATAAAGGCTACCGTTGTAAACGTGCCGACCTCGGGGTTAGTGACTTTCTTCATGCGGACACACGGTGCAGATGCTTAAGCCAGCCGTTATTACCCCAACAAGAAGCACTTACTACAGTTGAAGAAAACAAGTCAGTACTCTTGTTAGGATACCAGTTGTGGCTTTGTCTTGTTAAGGCTCAGAATTTTGAAGAAGAAGCAGAAGCATTATTGGCATGGTCCCCAATTATTGCCATGGTGAAATACAGGCTTTCGGCTATCACTATCGTGCAAAACAGCACCATCTAGTGCAGTGTACTTTGCATTTCCGTGAAAGTCTGCCCCAAAAATCATCTCAGCAAAAGCAGTAACAGCTGGCAGTGCTCACATAAAACTACCCCAACGTGAAGCACTTACTGCAAGGAGAAACAAGTCAGTGCATCTGTTAAGGTACTCATATGTGAGAATATCATATTTGATGAGAGTTTGGTGGTCCCTGTTGGTTGCTGTCCCACCTTTGCTTTAGCTTGTCAGCTAAATAAAAAGGTGGAAATAGCTGCAGTATCATCACTAAATCATGCCCCAACTTGATAGCACTTTTCCTCTATTACAAAAAACAATGCTAAAGTTGAGGTAAGATTCAGAATGCTGAGACAGCTGTTTTTTGTGGGTTTTACTCTGTAAAAACACACAAAAAGAAATCCTGCAAAATTCAATTAATTCAAATGTGATCAAATATATCACCCAAGTTTCGCTGCACCAGTGGTTAAGCCACTGAAAACTACCACAACAAGAAGCACTTACTGCTTTTGAAAAAACAAGTCAGTGCTTTTGTCAGGGTACCAGTTGTGGCATCAGAAGGTAAAAGATAATAACAGTGTCTTTTAAGATCAAATGCAGTATCATCACTAAATCATGCCCCAACTTGATAGCACTTTTCCTCTATTACAAAAAACAATGCTAAAGTTGAGGTAAGATTCAGAATGCTGAGACAGCTGTTTTTTTACCATTTACTCTGTAAAAACACACAAAAGCTCACCCAAGTTTCACTGCGCCAATGGTTAAGCCACTGAAAACTACCACAACAAGAAGCACTTAC
>NW_027326295.1:0-26884 GCF_048594095.1 Paramormyrops kingsleyae | reverse complement strand
ACATTATAGGGAAAACGTGTTTTCGTGAAGAAATCATGACAAACTACACAAAATGAAGATTTTCATTATAACTTGACATTCTGAGTTGTTTTCATGAAACCTGCGCTTCCCCTATTAGAGTTCGACCTACCATTATAGAAAAACGTGTTTTCGTGAAGAAATCATGACAAACTAACACAAAATGAAGATTTCATTATAACTTGACATTCTGAGTTGTTTTCATGAAACCTGCGCTTCCTCTACAAGAGTTCGACCTACCATTATAGGAAAACGTGTTTTCGTGAAGAAATCATGACAAACTAACACAAAATGAAGATTTCATTATAACTTGACATTCTGAGTTGTTTTCATGAAACCTGCGCTTCCCTATAAGAGTTCGACCTACCATTATAGGAAAACGTGTTTTCGTGAAGAAATCATGACAAACTAACACAAAATGAAGATTTCATTATAACTTGACATTCTGAGTTGTTTTCATGAAACCTGCGCTTCCCCTACAAGAGTTCGACCTACCATTATAGGAAAACGTGTTTTCGTGAAGAAATCATGACAAACTAACACAAAATGAAGATTTCATTATAACTTGACATTCTGAGTTGTTTTCATGAAACCTGCGCTTCCCCTATAAGAGTTCGACCTACCATTATAGGAAAACGTGTTTTCGTGAAGAAATCATGACAAACTAACACAAAATGAAGATTTCATTATAACTTGACATTCTGAGTTGTTTTCATGAAACCTGCGCTTCCCCTATAAGAGTTCAACCTACCATTATAGGAAAACGTGTTTTCGTGAAGAAATCATGACAAACTAACACAAAATGAAGATTTCATTATAACTTGACATTCTGAGTTGTTTTCATGAAACCTGCGCTTCCCTATAAGAGTTCGACCTACCATTATAGAAAACGTGTTTTCGTGAAGAAATCATGACAAACTAACACAAAATGAAGATTTCATTATAACTTGACATTCTGAGTTGTTTTCATGAAACCTGCGCTTCCCCTACAAGAGTTCAACCTACCATTATAGGAAAACGTGTTTTCGTGAAGAAATCATGACAAACTAACACAAAATGAAGATTTCATTATAACTTGACATTCTGAGTTGTTTTCATGAAACCTGCGCTTCCCCTAAAGAGTTCAACCTACCATTATAGGAAAACGTGTTTTCGTGAAGAAATCATGACAAACTAACACAAAATGAAGATTTCATTATAACTTGACATTCTGAGTTGTTTTCATGAAACCTGCGCTTCCCCTAGAAGAGTTCAACCTACCATTATAGGAAAACGTGTTTTCGTGAAGAAATCATGACAAACTAACACAAAATGAAGATTTCATTATAACTTGACATTCTGAGTTGTTTTCATGAAACCTGCGCTTCCCCTATAAGAGTTCAACCTACCATTATAGGAAAACGTGTTTTCGTGAAGAAATCATGACAAACTAACACAAAATGAAGATTTCATTATAACTTGACATTCTGAGTTGTTTTCATGAAACCTGCGCTTCCCCTACAAGAGTTCAACCTACCATTATAGGAAAACGTGTTTTCGTGAAGAAATCATGACAAACTAACACAAAATGAAGATTTCATTATAACTTGACATTCTGAGTTGTTTTCATGAAACCTGCGCTTCCCCTACAAGAGTTCAACCTACCATTATAGGAAAACGTGTTTTCGTGAAGAAATCATGACAAACTAACACAAAATGAAGATTTCATTATAACTTGACATTCTGAGTTGTTTTCATGAAACCTGCGCTTCCCCTACAAGAGTTCAACCTACCATTATAGGAAAACGTGTTTTCGTGAAGAAATCATGAAAAACTAACACAAAATGAAGATTTCATTATAACTTGACATTCTGAGTTGTTTTCATGAAACCTGCGCTTCCCCTACAAGAGTTCGACCTACCATTATAGGAAAACGTGTTTTCGTGAAGAAATCATGACAAACTAACACAAAATGAAGATTTCATTATAACTTGACATTCTGAGTTGTTTTCATGAAACCTGCGCTTCCCCTACAAGAGTTCAACCTACCATTATAGGAAAACGTGTTTTCGTGAAGAAATCATGACAAACTAACACAAAATGAAGATTTCATTATAACTTGACATTCTGAGTTGTTTTCATGAAACCTGCGCTTCCCCTACAAGAGTTCAACCTACCATTATAGGAAAACGTGTTTTCGTGAAGAAATCATGACAAACTAACACAAAATGAAGATTTCATTATAACTTGACATTCTGAGTTGTTTTCATGAAACCTGCGCTTCCCCTACAAGAGTTCAACCTACCATTATAGGAAAACGTGTTTTCGTGAAGAAATCATGACAAACTAACACAAAATGAAGATTTCATTATAACTTGACATTCTGAGTTGTTTTCATGAAACCTGCGCTTCCCCTACAAGAGTTCGACCTACCATTATAGGAAAACGTGTTTTCGTGAAGAAATCATGACAAACTAACACAAAATGAAGATTTCATTATAACTTGACATTCTCAGTTGTTTTCATGAAACCTGCGCTTCCCCTACAAGAGTTCGACCTACCATTATAGGAAAACGTGTTTTCGTGAAGAAATCATGACAAACTAACACAAAATGAAGATTTCATTATAACTTGACATTCTGAGTTGTTTTCATGAAACCTGCGCTTCCCCTACAAGAGTTCGACCTACCATTATAGGAAAACGTGTTTTCGTGAAGAAATCATGACAAACTAACACAAAATGAAGATTTCATTATAACTTGACATTCTGAGTTGTTTTCATGAAACCTGCGCTTCCCCTATAAGAGTTCGACCTACCATTATAGGAAAACGTGTTTTCGTGAAGAAATCATGACAAACTAACACAAAATGAAGATTTCATTATAACTTGACATTCTGAGTTGTTTTCATGAAACCTGCGCTTCCCCTACAAGAGTTCAACCTGCCATTATAGGAAAACGTGTTTTCGTGAAGAAATCATGACAAACTAACACAAAATGAAGATTTCATTATAACTTGACATTCTGAGTTGTTTTCATGAAACCTGCGCTTCCCCTAGAAGAGTTCAACCTACCATTATAGGAAAACGTGTTTTCGTGAAGAAATCATGACAAACTAACACAAAATGAAGATTTCATTATAACTTGACATTCTGAGTTGTTTTCATGAAACCTGCGCTTCCCCTATAAGAGTTCAACCTACCATTATAGGAAAACGTGTTTTCGTGAAGAAATCATGACAAACTAACACAAAATGAAGATTTCATTATAACTTGACATTCTGAGTTGTTTTCATGAAACCTGCGCTTCCCCTACAAGAGTTCAACCTACCATTATAGGAAAACGTGTTTTCGTGAAGAAATCATGACAAACTAACACAAAATGAAGATTTCATTATAACTTGACATTCTGAGTTGTTTTCATGAAACCTGCGCTTCCCCTACAAGAGTTCAACCTACCATTATAGGAAAACGTGTTTTCGTGAAGAAATCATGACAAACTAACACAAAATGAAGATTTCATTATAACTTGACATTCTGAGTTGTTTTCATGAAACCTGCGCTTCCCCTACAAGAGTTCACCTACCATTATAGAAAACGTGTTTTCGTGAAGAAATCATGACAAACTAACACAAAATGAAGATTTCATTATAACTTGACATTCTGAGTTGTTTTCATGAAACCTGCGCTTCCCCTACAAGAGTTCGACCTACCATTATAGGAAAACGTGTTTTCGTGAAGAAATCATGACAAACTAACACAAAATGAAGATTTCATTATAACTTGACATTCTGAGTTGTTTTCATGAAACCTGCGCTTCCCCTACAAGAGTTCGACCTACCATTATAGGAAAATGTGTTTTCGTGAAGAAATCATGACAAACTAACACAAAATGAAGATTTCATTATAACTTGACATTCTGAGTTGTTTTCATGAAACCTGCGCTTCCCCTATAAGAGTTCGACCTACCATTATAGAAAACGTGTTTTCGTGAAGAAATCATGACAAACTAACACAAAATGAAGATTTCATTATAACTTGACATTCTGAGTTGTTTTCATGAAACCTGCGCTTCCCCTACAAGAGTTCGACCTACCATTATAGGAAAACGTGTTTTCGTGAAGAAATCATGACAAACTAACACAAAATGAAGATTTCATTATAACTTGACATTCTGAGTTGTTTTTATGAAACCTGCGCTTCCCCTATAAGAGTTCGACCTACCATTATAGGAAAACGTGTTTTCGTGAAGAAATCATGACAAACTAACACAAAATGAAGATTTCATTATAACTTGACATTCTGAGTTGTTTTCATGAAACCTGCGCTTCCCCTATAAGAGTTCGACCTACCATTATAGGAAAACGTGTTTTCGTGAAGAAATCATGACAAACTAACACAAAATGAAGATTTCATTATAACTTGACATTCTGAGTTGTTTTCATGAAACCTGCGCTTCCCCTATAAGAGTTCGACCTACCATTATAGAAAAACGTGTTTTCGTGAAGAAATCATGACAAACTAACACAAAATGAAGATTTCATTATAACTTGACATTCTGAGTTGTTTTCATGAAACCTGCGCTTCCCCTACAAGAGCTCAACCTGCCATTATAGGAAAACGTGTTTTCGTGAAGAAATCATGACAAACTAACACAAAATGAAGATTTCATTATAACTTGACATTCTGAGTTGTTTTCATGAAACCTGCGCTTCCCCTAGAAGAGTTCAACCTACCATTATAGGAAAACGTGTTTTCGTGAAGAAATCATGACAAACTAACACAAAATGAAGATTTCATTATAACTTGACATTCTGAGTTGTTTTCATGAAACCTGCGCTTCCCCTATAAGAGTTCAACCTACCATTATAGGAAAACGTGTTTTCGTGAAGAAATCATGACAAACTAACACAAAATGAAGATTTCATTATAACTTGACATTCTGAGTTGTTTTCATGAAACCTGCGCTTCCCCTACAAGAGTTCAACCTACCATTATAGGAAAACGTGTTTTCGTGAAGAAATCATGACAAACTAACACAAAATGAAGATTTCATTATAACTTGACATTCTGAGTTGTTTTCATGAAACCTGCGCTTCCCCTACAAGAGTTCAACCTACCATTATAGGAAAACGTGTTTTCGTGAAGAAATCATGACAAACTAACACAAAATGAAGATTTCATTATAACTTGACATTCTGAGTTGTTTTCATGAAACCTGCGCTTCCCCTACAAGAGTTCAACCTACCATTATAGAAAAACGTGTTTTCGTGAAGAAATCATGAAAAACTAACACAAAATGAAGATTTCATTATAACTTGACATTCTGAGTTGTTTTCATGAAACCTGCGCTTCCCCTACAAGAGTTCGACCTAACATTATAGGAAAACGTGTTTTCGTGAAGAAATCATGACAAACTAACACAAAATGAAGATTTCATTATAACTTGACATTCTGAGTTGTTTTCATGAAACCTGCGCTTCCCCTACAAGAGTTCGACCTACCATTATAGGAAAATGTGTTTTCGTGAAGAAATCATGACAAACTAACACAAAATGAAGATTTCATTATAACTTGACATTCTGAGTTGTTTTCATGAAACCTGCGCTTCCCCTATAAGAGTTCGACCTACCATTATAGAAAAACGTGTTTTCGTGAAGAAATCATGACAAACTAACACAAAATGAAGATTTCATTATAACTTGACATTCTGAGTTGTTTTCATGAAACCTGCGCTTCCCCTACAAGAGTTCGACCTACCATTATAGGAAAACGTGTTTTCGTGAAGAAATCATGACAAACTAACACAAAATGAAGATTTCATTATAACTTGACATTCTGAGTTGTTTTTATGAAACCTGCGCTTCCCCTATAAGAGTTCGACCTACCATTATAGGAAAACGTGTTTTCGTGAAGAAATCATGACAAACTAACACAAAATGAAGATTTCATTATAACTTGACATTCTGAGTTGTTTTCATGAAACCTGCGCTTCCCCTATAAGAGTTCGACCTACCATTATAGGAAAACGTGTTTTCGTGAAGAAATCATGACAAACTAACACAAAATGAAGATTTCATTATAACTTGACATTCTGAGTTGTTTTCATGAAACCTGCGCTTCCCCTATAAGAGTTCGACCTACCATTATAGAAAAACGTGTTTTCGTGAAGAAATCATGACAAACTAACACAAAATGAAGATTTCATTATAACTTGACATTCTGAGTTGTTTTCATGAAACCTGCGCTTCCCCTACAAGAGTTCGACCTACCATTATAGGAAAACGTGTTTTCGTGAAGAAATCATGACAAACTAACACAAAATGAAGATTTCATTATAACTTGACATTCTGAGTTGTTTTCATGAAACCTGCGCTTCCCCTATAAGAGTTCGACCTACCATTATAGGAAAACGTGTTTTCGTGAAGAAATCATGACAAACTAACACAAAATGAAGATTTCATTATAACTTGACATTCTGAGTTGTTTTCATGAAACCTGCGCTTCCCCTACAAGAGTTCAACCTGCCATTATAGGAAAACGTGTTTTCGTGATGAAATCATGACAAACTAACACAAAATGAAGATTTCATTATAACTTGACATTCTGAGTTGTTTTCATGAAACCTGCGCTTCCCCTAGAAGAGTTCGACCTACCATTATAGGAAAACGTGTTTTCGTGAAGAAATCATGACAAACTAACACAAAATGAAGATTTCATTATAACTTGACATTCTGAGTTGTTTTCATGAAACCTGCGCTTCCCCTAGAAGAGTTCAACCTACCATTATAGGAAAACGTGTTTTCGTGAAGAAATCATGACAAACTAACACAAAATGAAGATTTCATTATAACTTGACATTCTGAGTTGTTTTCATGAAACCTGCGCTTCCCCTACAAGAGTTCAACCTACCATTATAGGAAAACGTGTTTTCGTGAAGAAATCATGACAAACTAACACAAAATGAAGATTTCATTATAACTTGACATTCTGAGTTGTTTTCATGAAACCTGCGCTTCCCCTACAAGAGTTCAACCTACCATTATAGGAAAACGTGTTTTCGTGAAGAAATCATGACAAACTAACACAAAATGAAGATTTCATTATAACTTGACATTCTGAGTTGTTTTCATGAAACCTGCGCTTCCCCTACAAGAGTTCGACCTACCATTATAGGAAAATGTGTTTTCGTGAAGAAATCATGACAAACTAACACAAAATGAAGATTTCATTATAACTTGACATTCTGAGTTGTTTTCATGAAACCTGCGCTTCCCCTATAAGAGTTCGACCTACCATTATAGAAAAACGTGTTTTCGTGAAGAAATCATGACAAACTAACACAAAATGAAGATTTCATTATAACTTGACATTCTGAGTTGTTTTCATGAAACCTGCGCTTCCCCTACAAGAGTTCGACCTACCATTATAGGAAAACGTGTTTTCGTGAAGAAATCATGACAAACTAACACAAAATGAAGATTTCATTATAACTTGACATTCTGAGTTGTTTACATGAAACCTGCGCTTCCCCTATAAGAGTTCGACCTACCATTATAGGAAAACGTGTTTTCGTGAAGAAATCATGACAAACTAACACAAAATGAAGATTTCATTATAACTTGACATTCTGAGTTGTTTTCATGAAACCTGCGCTTCTCCTATAAGAGTTCGACCTACCATTATAGGAAAACGTGTTTTCGTGAAGAAATCATGACAAACTAACACAAAATGAAGATTTCATTATAACTTGACATTCTGAGTTGTTTTCATGAAACCTGCGCTTCCCCTATAAGAGTTCGACCTACCATTATAGAAAAACGTGTTTTCGTGAAGAAATCATGACAAACTAACACAAAATGAAGATTTCATTATAACTTGACATTCTGAGTTGTTTTCATGAAACCTGCGCTTCCCCTACAAGAGTTCGACCTACCATTATAGGAAAACGTGTTTTCGTGAAGAAATCATGACAAACTAACACAAAATGAAGATTTCATTATAACTTGACATTCTGAGTTGTTTTCATGAAACCTGCGCTTCCCCTATAAGAGTTCGACCTACCATTATAGGAAAACGTGTTTTCGTGAAGAAATCATGACAAACTAACACAAAATGAAGATTTCATTATAACTTGACATTCTGAGTTGTTTTCATGAAACCTGCGCTTCCCCTATAAGAGTTCGACCTACCATTATAGGAAAACGTGTTTTCGTGAAGAAATCATGACAAACTAACACAAAATGAAGATTTCATTATAACTTGACATTCTGAGTTGTTTTCATGAAACCTGCGCTTCCCCTATAAGAGTTCGACCTACCATTATAGAAAAACGTGTTTTCGTGAAGAAATCATGACAAACTAACACAAAATGAAGATTTCATTATAACTTGACATTCTGAGTTGTTTTCATGAAACCTGCACTTCCCCTACAAGAGTTCAACCTGCCATTATAGGAAAACGTGTTTTCGTGATGAAATCATGACAAACTAACACAAAATGAAGATTTCATTATAACTTGACATTCTGAGTTGTTTTCATGAAACCTGCGATTCCCCTAGAAGAGTTCAACCTACCATTATAGGAAAACGTGTTTTCGTGAAGAAATCATGACAAACTAACACAAAATGAAGATTTCATTATAACTTGACATTCTGAGTTGTTTTCATGAAACCTGCGCTTCCCCTATAAGAGTTCAACCTACCATTATAGGAAAACGTGTTTTCGTGAAGAAATCATGACAAACTAACACAAAATGAAGATTTCATTATAACTTGACATTCTGAGTTGTTTTCATGAAACCTGCGCTTCCCCTACAAGAGTTCAACCTACCATTATAGGAAAACGTGTTTTCGTGAAGAAATCATGACAAACTAACACAAAATGAAGATTTCATTATAACTTGACATTCTGAGTTGTTTTCATGAAACCTGCGCTTCCCCTACAAGAGTTCAACCTACCATTATAGGAAAACGTGTTTTCGTGAAGAAATCATGACAAACTAACACAAAATGAAGATTTCATTATAACTTGACATTCTGAGTTGTTTTCATGAAACCTGCGCTTCCCCTATAAGAGTTCAACCTACCATTATAGGAAAACGTGTTTTCGTGAAGAAATCATGACAAACTAACACAAAATGAAGATTTCATTATAACTTGACATTCTGAGTTGTTTTCATGAAACCTGCGCTTCCCCTATAAGAGTTCAACCTACCATTATAGAAAAACGTGTTTTCGTGAAGAAATCATGACAAACTAACACAAAATGAAGATTTCATTATAACTTGACATTCTGAGTTGTTTTCATGAAACCTGCGCTTCCCCTACAAGAGTTCAACCTGCCATTATAGGAAAACGTGTTTTCGTGAAGAAATCATGACAAACTAACACAAAATGAAGATTTCATTATAACTTGACATTCTGAGTTGTTTTCATGAAACCTGCGCTTCCCCTACAAGAGTTCAACCTACCATTATAGGAAAACGTGTTTTCGTGAAGAAATCATGACAAACTAACACAAAATGAAGATTTCATTATAACTTGACATTCTGAGTTGTTTTCATGAAACCTGCGCTTCCCCTACAAGAGTTCAACCTACCATTATTGGAAAACGTGTTTTCGTGAAGAAATCATGACAAACTAACACAAAATGAAGATTTCATTATAACTTGACATTCTGAGTTGTTTTCATGAAACCTGCGCTTCCCCTATAAGAGTTCAACCTACCATTATAGAAAAACGTGTTTTCGTGAAGAAATCATGACAAACTAACACAAAATGAAGATTTCATTATAACTTGACATTCTGAGTTGTTTTCATGAAACCTGCGCTTCCCCTACAAGAGTTCAACCTACCATTATAGGAAAACGTGTTTTCGTGAAGAAATCATGACAAACTAACACAAAATGAAGATTTCATTATAACTTGACATTCTGAGTTGTTTTCATGAAACCTGCGCTTCCCCTACAAGAGTTCAACCTACCATTATAGGAAAACGTGTTTTCGTGAAGAAATCATGACAAACTAACACAAAATGAAGATTTCATTATAACTTGACATTCTGAGTTGTTTTCATGAAACCTGCGCTTCCCCTACAAGAGTTCGACCTACCATTATAGGAAAACGTGTTTTCGTGAAGAAATCATGACAAACTAACACAAAATGAAGATTTCATTATAACTTGACATTCTGAGTTGTTTTCATGAAACCTGCGCTTCCCCTATAAGAGTTCGACCTACCATTATAGAAAAACGTGTTTTCGTGAAGAAATCATGACAAACTAACACAAAATGAAGATTTCATTATAACTTGACATTCTGAGTTGTTCTCATGAAACCTGCGCTTCCCCTACAAGAGTTCGACCTACCATTATAGGAAAACGTGTTTTCGTGAAGAAATCATGACAAACTAACACAAAATGAAGATTTCATTATAACTTGACATTCTGAGTTGTTTTCATGAAACCTGCGCTTCCCCTACAAGAGTTCAACCTACCATTATAGAAAAACGTGTTTTCGTGAAGAAATCATGACAAACTAACACAAAATGAAGATTTCATTATAACTTGACATTCTGAGTTGTTTTCATGAAACCTGCGCTTCCCCTACAAGAGTTCAACCTACCATTATAGGAAAACGTGTTTTCGTGAAGAAATCATGACAAACTAACACAAAATGAAGATTTCATTATAACTTGACATTCTGAGTTGTTTTCATGAAACCTGCGCTTCCCCTACAAGAGTTCAACCTACCATTATAGGAAAACGTGTTTTCGTGAAGAAATCATGAAAAACTAACACAAAATGAAGATTTCATTATAACTTGACATTCTGAGTTGTTTTCATGAAACCTGCGCTTCCCCTATAAGAGTTCAACCTACCATTATAGGAAAACGTGTTTTCGTGAAGAAATCATGACAAACTAACACAAAATGAAGATTTCATTATAACTTGACATTCTGAGTTGTTTTCATGAAACCTGTGCTTCCCCTACAAGAGTTCAACCTACCATTATTGGAAAACGTGTTTTCGTGAAGAAATCATGACAAACTAACACAAAATGAAGATTTCATTATAACTTGACATTCTGAGTTGTTTTCATGAAACCTGCGCTTCCCCTATAAGAGTTCAACCTACCATTATAGAAAAACGTGTTTTCGTGAAGAAATCATGACAAACTAACACAAAATGAAGATTTCATTATAACTTGACATTCTGAGTTGTTTTCATGAAACCTGCGCTTCCCCTACAAGAGTTCAACCTACCATTATAGGAAAACGTGTTTTCGTGAAGAAATCATGACAAACTAACACAAAATGAAGATTTCATTATAACTTGACATTCTGAGTTGTTTTCATGAAACCTGCGCTTCCCCTACAAGAGTTCAACCTACCATTATAGGAAAACGTGTTTTCGTGAAGAAATCATGACAAACTAACACAAAATGAAGATTTCATTATAACTTGACATTCTGAGTTGTTTTCATGAAACCTGCGCTTCCCCTACAAGAGTTCAACCTACCATTATAGGAAAATGTGTTTTCGTGAAGAAATCATGAAAAACTAACACAAAATGAAGATTTCATTATAACTTGACATTCTGAGTTGTTTTCATGAAACCTGCGCTTCCCCTACAAGAGTTCGACCTAACATTATAGGAAAACGTGTTTTCGTGAAGAAATCATGACAAACTAACACAAAATGAAGATTTCATTATAACTTGACATTCTGAGTTGTTTTCATGAAACCTGCGCTTCCCCTACAAGAGTTCGACCTACCATTATAGGAAAACGTGTTTTCGTGAAGAAATCATGACAAACTAACACAAAATGAAGATTTCATTATAACTTGACATTCTGAGTTGTTTTCATGAAACCTGCGCTTCCCCTATAAGAGTTCGACCTACCATTATAGGAAAACGTGTTTTCGTGAAGAAATCATGACAAACTAACACAAAATGAAGATTTCATTATAACTTGACATTCTGAGTTGTTTTCATGAAACCTGCGCTTCCCCTACAAGAGTTCAACCTGCCATTATAGGAAAACGTGTTTTCGTGAAGAAATCATGACAAACTAACACAAAATGAAGATTTCATTATAACTTGACATTCTGAGTTGTTTTCATGAAACCTGCGCTTCCCCTACAAGAGTTCAACCTGCCATTATAGGAAAACGTGTTTTCGTGATGAAATCATGACAAACTAACACAAAATGAAGATTTCATTATAACTTGACATTCTGAGTTGTTTTCATGAAACCTGCGCTTCCCCTAGAAGAGTTCAACCTACCATTATAGGAAAACGTGTTTTCGTGAAGAAATCATGACAAACTAACACAAAATGAAGATTTCATTATAACTTGACATTCTGAGTTGTTTTCATGAAACCTGCGCTTCCCCTATAAGAGTTCAACCTACCATTATAGGAAAACGTGTTTTCGTGAAGAAATCATGACAAACTAACCCAAAATGAAGATTTCATTATAACTTGACATTCTGAGTTGTTTTCATGAAACCTGCGCTTCCCCTACAAGAGTTCGACCTACCATTATAGGAAAACGTGTTTTCGTGAAGAAATCATGACAAACTAACACAAAATGAAGATTTCATTATAACTTGACATTCTGAGTTGTTTTCATGAAACCTGCGCTTCCCCTGCAAGAGTTCAACCTGCCATTATAGGAAAACGTGTTTTCGTGAAGAAATCATGACAAACTAACACAAAATGAAGATTTCATTATAACTTGACATTCTGAGTTGTTTTCATGAAACCTGCGCTTCCCCTACAAGAGTTCAACCTGCCATTATAGGAAAACGTGTATTCGTGATGAAATCATGACAAACTAACACAAAATGAAGATTTCATTATAACTTGACATTCTGAGTTGTTTTCATGAAACCTGCGCTTCCCCTAGAAGAGTTCAACCTACCATTATAGGAAAACGTGTTTTCGTGAAGAAATCATGACAAACTAACACAAAATGAAGATTTCATTATAACTTGACATTCTGAGTTGTTTTCATGAAACCTGCGCTTCCCCTATAAGAGTTCAACCTACCATTATAGGAAAACGTGTTTTCGTGAAGAAATCATGACAAACTAACACAAAATGAAGATTTCATTATAACTTGACATTCTGAGTTGTTTTCATGAAACCTGCGCTTCCCCTACAAGAGTTCGACCTACCATTATAGGAAAACGTGTTTTCGTGAAGAAATCATGACAAACTAACACAAAATGAAGATTTCATTATAACTTGACATTCTGAGTTGTTTTTATGAAACCTGCGCTTCCCCTATAAGAGTTCGACCTACCATTATAGGAAAACGTGTTTTCGTGAAGAAATCATGACAAACTAACACAAAATGAAGATTTCATTATAACTTGACATTCTGAGTTGTTTTCATGAAACCTGCGCTTCCCCTATAAGAGTTCGACCTACCATTATAGGAAAACGTGTTTTCGTGAAGAAATCATGACAAACTAACACAAAATGAAGATTTCATTATAACTTGACATTCTGAGTTGTTTTCATGAAACCTGCGCTTCCCCTATAAGAGTTCGACCTACCATTATAGAAAAACGTGTTTTCGTGAAGAAATCATGACAAACTAACACAAAATGAAGATTTCATTATAACTTGACATTCTGAGTTGTTTTCATGAAACCTGCGCTTCCCCTACAAGAGTTCGACCTACCATTATAGGAAAACGTGTTTTCGTGAAGAAATCATGACAAACTAACACAAAATGAAGATTTCATTATAACTTGACATTCTGAGTTGTTTTCATGAAACCTGCGCTTCCCCTATAAGAGTTCGACCTACCATTATAGGAAAACGTGTTTTCGTGAAGAAATCATGACAAACTAACACAAAATGAAGATTTCATTATAACTTGACATTCTGAGTTGTTTTCATGAAACCTGCGCTTCCCCTACAAGAGTTCAACCTGCCATTATAGGAAAACGTGTTTTCGTGATGAAATCATGACAAACTAACACAAAATGAAGATTTCATTATAACTTGACATTCTGAGTTGTTTTCATGAAACCTGCGCTTCCCCTAGAAGAGTTCGACCTACCATTATAGGAAAACGTGTTTTCGTGAAGAAATCATGACAAACTAACACAAAATGAAGATTTCATTATAACTTGACATTCTGAGTTGTTTTCATGAAACCTGCGCTTCCCCTAGAAGAGTTCAACCTACCATTATAGGAAAACGTGTTTTCGTGAAGAAATCATGACAAACTAACACAAAATGAAGATTTCATTATAACTTGACATTCTGAGTTGTTTTCATGAAACCTGCGCTTCCCCTACAAGAGTTCAACCTACCATTATAGGAAAACGTGTTTTCGTGAAGAAATCATGACAAACTAACACAAAATGAAGATTTCATTATAACTTGACATTCTGAGTTGTTTTCATGAAACCTGCGCTTCCCCTACAAGAGTTCAACCTACCATTATAGGAAAACGTGTTTTCGTGAAGAAATCATGACAAACTAACACAAAATGAAGATTTCATTATAACTTGACATTCTGAGTTGTTTTCATGAAACCTGCGCTTCCCCTACAAGAGTTCGACCTACCATTATAGGAAAATGTGTTTTCGTGAAGAAATCATGACAAACTAACACAAAATGAAGATTTCATTATAACTTGACATTCTGAGTTGTTTTCATGAAACCTGCGCTTCCCCTATAAGAGTTCGACCTACCATTATAGAAAAACGTGTTTTCGTGAAGAAATCATGACAAACTAACACAAAATGAAGATTTCATTATAACTTGACATTCTGAGTTGTTTTCATGAAACCTGCGCTTCCCCTACAAGAGTTCGACCTACCATTATAGGAAAACGTGTTTTCGTGAAGAAATCATGACAAACTAACACAAAATGAAGATTTCATTATAACTTGACATTCTGAGTTGTTTACATGAAACCTGCGCTTCCCCTATAAGAGTTCGACCTACCATTATAGGAAAACGTGTTTTCGTGAAGAAATCATGACAAACTAACACAAAATGAAGATTTCATTATAACTTGACATTCTGAGTTGTTTTCATGAAACCTGCGCTTCTCCTATAAGAGTTCGACCTACCATTATAGGAAAACGTGTTTTCGTGAAGAAATCATGACAAACTAACACAAAATGAAGATTTCATTATAACTTGACATTCTGAGTTGTTTTCATGAAACCTGCGCTTCCCCTATAAGAGTTCGACCTACCATTATAGAAAAACGTGTTTTCGTGAAGAAATCATGACAAACTAACACAAAATGAAGATTTCATTATAACTTGACATTCTGAGTTGTTTTCATGAAACCTGCGCTTCCCCTACAAGAGTTCGACCTACCATTATAGGAAAACGTGTTTTCGTGAAGAAATCATGACAAACTAACACAAAATGAAGATTTCATTATAACTTGACATTCTGAGTTGTTTTCATGAAACCTGCGCTTCCCCTATAAGAGTTCGACCTACCATTATAGGAAAACGTGTTTTCGTGAAGAAATCATGACAAACTAACACAAAATGAAGATTTCATTATAACTTGACATTCTGAGTTGTTTTCATGAAACCTGCGCTTCCCCTATAAGAGTTCGACCTACCATTATAGGAAAACGTGTTTTCGTGAAGAAATCATGACAAACTAACACAAAATGAAGATTTCATTATAACTTGACATTCTGAGTTGTTTTCATGAAACCTGCGCTTCCCCTATAAGAGTTCGACCTACCATTATAGAAAAACGTGTTTTCGTGAAGAAATCATGACAAACTAACACAAAATGAAGATTTCATTATAACTTGACATTCTGAGTTGTTTTCATGAAACCTGCACTTCCCCTACAAGAGTTCAACCTGCCATTATAGGAAAACGTGTTTTCGTGATGAAATCATGACAAACTAACACAAAATGAAGATTTCATTATAACTTGACATTCTGAGTTGTTTTCATGAAACCTGCGATTCCCCTAGAAGAGTTCAACCTACCATTATAGGAAAACGTGTTTTCGTGAAGAAATCATGACAAACTAACACAAAATGAAGATTTCATTATAACTTGACATTCTGAGTTGTTTTCATGAAACCTGCGCTTCCCCTATAAGAGTTCAACCTACCATTATAGGAAAACGTGTTTTCGTGAAGAAATCATGACAAACTAACACAAAATGAAGATTTCATTATAACTTGACATTCTGAGTTGTTTTCATGAAACCTGCGCTTCCCCTACAAGAGTTCAACCTACCATTATAGGAAAACGTGTTTTCGTGAAGAAATCATGACAAACTAACACAAAATGAAGATTTCATTATAACTTGACATTCTGAGTTGTTTTCATGAAACCTGCGCTTCCCCTACAAGAGTTCAACCTACCATTATAGGAAAACGTGTTTTCGTGAAGAAATCATGACAAACTAACACAAAATGAAGATTTCATTATAACTTGACATTCTGAGTTGTTTTCATGAAACCTGCGCTTCCCCTATAAGAGTTCAACCTACCATTATAGGAAAACGTGTTTTCGTGAAGAAATCATGACAAACTAACACAAAATGAAGATTTCATTATAACTTGACATTCTGAGTTGTTTTCATGAAACCTGCGCTTCCCCTATAAGAGTTCAACCTACCATTATAGAAAAACGTGTTTTCGTGAAGAAATCATGACAAACTAACACAAAATGAAGATTTCATTATAACTTGACATTCTGAGTTGTTTTCATGAAACCTGCGCTTCCCCTACAAGAGTTCAACCTGCCATTATAGGAAAACGTGTTTTCGTGAAGAAATCATGACAAACTAACACAAAATGAAGATTTCATTATAACTTGACATTCTGAGTTGTTTTCATGAAACCTGCGCTTCCCCTACAAGAGTTCAACCTACCATTATAGGAAAACGTGTTTTCGTGAAGAAATCATGACAAACTAACACAAAATGAAGATTTCATTATAACTTGACATTCTGAGTTGTTTTCATGAAACCTGCGCTTCCCCTACAAGAGTTCAACCTACCATTATTGGAAAACGTGTTTTCGTGAAGAAATCATGACAAACTAACACAAAATGAAGATTTCATTATAACTTGACATTCTGAGTTGTTTTCATGAAACCTGCGCTTCCCCTATAAGAGTTCAACCTACCATTATAGAAAAACGTGTTTTCGTGAAGAAATCATGACAAACTAACACAAAATGAAGATTTCATTATAACTTGACATTCTGAGTTGTTTTCATGAAACCTGCGCTTCCCCTACAAGAGTTCAACCTACCATTATAGGAAAACGTGTTTTCGTGAAGAAATCATGACAAACTAACACAAAATGAAGATTTCATTATAACTTGACATTCTGAGTTGTTTTCATGAAACCTGCGCTTCCCCTACAAGAGTTCAACCTACCATTATAGGAAAACGTGTTTTCGTGAAGAAATCATGACAAACTAACACAAAATGAAGATTTCATTATAACTTGACATTCTGAGTTGTTTTCATGAAACCTGCGCTTCCCCTACAAGAGTTCGACCTACCATTATAGGAAAACGTGTTTTCGTGAAGAAATCATGACAAACTAACACAAAATGAAGATTTCATTATAACTTGACATTCTGAGTTGTTTTCATGAAACCTGCGCTTCCCCTATAAGAGTTCGACCTACCATTATAGAAAAACGTGTTTTCGTGAAGAAATCATGACAAACTAACACAAAATGAAGATTTCATTATAACTTGACATTCTGAGTTGTTCTCATGAAACCTGCGCTTCCCCTACAAGAGTTCGACCTACCATTATAGGAAAACGTGTTTTCGTGAAGAAATCATGACAAACTAACACAAAATGAAGATTTCATTATAACTTGACATTCTGAGTTGTTTTCATGAAACCTGCGCTTCCCCTACAAGAGTTCAACCTACCATTATAGAAAAACGTGTTTTCGTGAAGAAATCATGACAAACTAACACAAAATGAAGATTTCATTATAACTTGACATTCTGAGTTGTTTTCATGAAACCTGCGCTTCCCCTACAAGAGTTCAACCTACCATTATAGGAAAACGTGTTTTCGTGAAGAAATCATGACAAACTAACACAAAATGAAGATTTCATTATAACTTGACATTCTGAGTTGTTTTCATGAAACCTGCGCTTCCCCTACAAGAGTTCAACCTACCATTATAGGAAAACGTGTTTTCGTGAAGAAATCATGAAAAACTAACACAAAATGAAGATTTCATTATAACTTGACATTCTGAGTTGTTTTCATGAAACCTGCGCTTCCCCTATAAGAGTTCAACCTACCATTATAGGAAAACGTGTTTTCGTGAAGAAATCATGACAAACTAACACAAAATGAAGATTTCATTATAACTTGACATTCTGAGTTGTTTTCATGAAACCTGTGCTTCCCCTACAAGAGTTCAACCTACCATTATTGGAAAACGTGTTTTCGTGAAGAAATCATGACAAACTAACACAAAATGAAGATTTCATTATAACTTGACATTCTGAGTTGTTTTCATGAAACCTGCGCTTCCCCTATAAGAGTTCAACCTACCATTATAGAAAAACGTGTTTTCGTGAAGAAATCATGACAAACTAACACAAAATGAAGATTTCATTATAACTTGACATTCTGAGTTGTTTTCATGAAACCTGCGCTTCCCCTACAAGAGTTCAACCTACCATTATAGGAAAACGTGTTTTCGTGAAGAAATCATGACAAACTAACACAAAATGAAGATTTCATTATAACTTGACATTCTGAGTTGTTTTCATGAAACCTGCGCTTCCCCTACAAGAGTTCAACCTACCATTATAGGAAAACGTGTTTTCGTGAAGAAATCATGACAAACTAACACAAAATGAAGATTTCATTATAACTTGACATTCTGAGTTGTTTTCATGAAACCTGCGCTTCCCCTACAAGAGTTCAACCTACCATTATAGGAAAATGTGTTTTCGTGAAGAAATCATGAAAAACTAACACAAAATGAAGATTTCATTATAACTTGACATTCTGAGTTGTTTTCATGAAACCTGCGCTTCCCCTACAAGAGTTCGACCTAACATTATAGGAAAACGTGTTTTCGTGAAGAAATCATGACAAACTAACACAAAATGAAGATTTCATTATAACTTGACATTCTGAGTTGTTTTCATGAAACCTGCGCTTCCCCTACAAGAGTTCGACCTACCATTATAGGAAAACGTGTTTTCGTGAAGAAATCATGACAAACTAACACAAAATGAAGATTTCATTATAACTTGACATTCTGAGTTGTTTTCATGAAACCTGCGCTTCCCCTATAAGAGTTCGACCTACCATTATAGGAAAACGTGTTTTCGTGAAGAAGTCATGACAAACTAACACAAAATGAAGATTTCATTATAACTTGACATTCTGAGTTGTTTTCATGAAACCTGCGCTTCCCCTACAAGAGTTCAACCTGCCATTATAGGAAAACGTGTTTTCGTGAAGAAATCATGACAAACTAACACAAAATGAAGATTTCATTATAACTTGACATTCTGAGTTGTTTTCATGAAACCTGCGCTTCCCCTACAAGAGTTCAACCTGCCATTATAGGAAAACGTGTTTTCGTGATGAAATCATGACAAACTAACACAAAATGAAGATTTCATTATAACTTGACATTCTGAGTTGTTTTCATGAAACCTGCGCTTCCCCTAGAAGAGTTCAACCTACCATTATAGGAAAACGTGTTTTCGTGAAGAAATCATGACAAACTAACACAAAATGAAGATTTCATTATAACTTGACATTCTGAGTTGTTTTCATGAAACCTGCGCTTCCCCTATAAGAGTTCAACCTACCATTATAGGAAAACGTGTTTTCGTGAAGAAATCATGACAAACTAACCCAAAATGAAGATTTCATTATAACTTGACATTCTGAGTTGTTTTCATGAAACCTGCGCTTCCCCTACAAGAGTTCGACCTACCATTATAGGAAAACGTGTTTTCGTGAAGAAATCATGACAAACTAACACAAAATGAAGATTTCATTATAACTTGACATTCTGAGTTGTTTTCATGAAACCTGCGCTTCCCCTGCAAGAGTTCAACCTGCCATTATAGGAAAACGTGTTTTCGTGAAGAAATCATGACAAACTAACACAAAATGAAGATTTCATTATAACTTGACATTCTGAGTTGTTTTCATGAAACCTGCGCTTCCCCTACAAGAGTTCAACCTGCCATTATAGGAAAACGTGTATTCGTGATGAAATCATGACAAACTAACACAAAATGAAGATTTCATTATAACTTGACATTCTGAGTTGTTTTCATGAAACCTGCGCTTCCCCTAGAAGAGTTCAACCTACCATTATAGGAAAACGTGTTTTCGTGAAGAAATCATGACAAACTAACACAAAATGAAGATTTCATTATAACTTGACATTCTGAGTTGTTTTCATGAAACCTGCGCTTCCCCTATAAGAGTTCAACCTACCATTATAGGAAAACGTGTTTTCGTGAAGAAATCATGACAAACTAACACAAAATGAAGATTTCATTATAACTTGACATTCTGAGTTGTTTTCATGAAACCTGCGCTTCCCCTACAAGAGTTCAACCTACCATTATAGGAAAACGTGTTTTCGTGAAGAAATCATGACAAACTAACAAAAAATGAAGATTTCATTATAACTTGACATTCTGAGTTGTTTTCATGAAACCTGCGCTTCCCCTACAAGAGTTCAACCTACCATTATAGGAAAACGTGTTTTCGTGAAGAAATCATGACAAACTAACACAAAATGAAGATTTCATTATAACTTGACATTCTGAGTTGTTTTCATGAAACCTGCGCTTCCCCTACAAGAGTTCAACCTACCATTATAGGAAAACGTGTTTTCGTGAAGAAATCATGAAAAACTAACACAAAATGAAGATTTCATTATAACTTGACATTCTGAGTTGTTTTCATGAAACCTGCGCTTCCCCTACAAGAGTTCGACCTAACATTATAGGAAAACGTGTTTTCGTGAAGAAATCATGACAAACTAACACAAAATGAAGATTTCATTATAACTTGACATTCTGAGTTGTTTTCATGAAACCTGCGCTTCCCCTACAAGAGTTCGACCTACCATTATAGGAAAACGTGTTTTCGTGAAGAAATCATGACAAACTAACACAAAATGAAGATTTCATTATAACTTGACATTCTGAGTTGTTTTCATGAAACCTGCGCTTCCCCTATAAGAGTTCGACCTACCATTATAGAAAAACGTGTTTTCGTGAAGAAATCATGACAAACTAACACAAAATGAGATTTCATTATAACTTGACATTCTGAGTTGTTTTCATGAAACCTGCGCTTCCCCTACAAGAGTTCGACCTACCATTATAGGAAAACGTGTTTTCGTGAAGAAATCATGACAAACTAACACAAAATGAAAGATTTCATTATAACTTGACATTCTGAGTTGTTTTCATGAAACCTGCGCTTCCCCTATAAGAGTTCGACCTACCATTATAGGAAAACGTGTTTTCGTGAAGAAATCATGACAAACTAACACAAAATGAAGATTTCATTATAACTTGACATTCTGAGTTGTTTTCATGAAACCTGCGCTTCCCCTACAAGAGTTCAACCTGCCATTATAGGAAAACGTGTTTTCGTGAAGAAATCATGACAAACTAACACAAAATGAAGATTTCATTATAACTTGACATTCTGAGTTGTTTTCATGAAACCTGCGCTTCCCCTACAAGAGTTCAACCTGCCATTATAGGAAAACGTGTTTTCGTGATGAAATCATGACAAACTAACACAAAATGAAGATTTCATTATAACTTGACATTCTGAGTTGTTTTCATGAAACCTGCGATTCCCCTAGAAGAGCTCAACCTACCATTATAGGAAAACGTTTTTTTCGTGAAGATATCATGACAAACTAACACAAAATGAAGATTTCATTATAACTTGACATTCTGAGTTGTTTTCATGAAACCTGCGCTTCCCCTATAAGAGTTCAACCTACCATTATAGGAAAACGTGTTTTCGTGAAGAAATCATGACAAACTAACACAAAATGAAGATTTCATTATAACTTGACATTCTGAGTTGTTTTCATGAAACCTGCGCTTCCCCTACAAGAGTTCAACCTACCATTATAGGAAAACGTGTTTTCGTGAAGAAATCATGACAAACTAACACAAAATGAAGATTTCATTATAACTTGACATTCTGAGTTGTTTTCATGAAACCTGCGCTTCCCCTATAAGAGTTCGACCTACCATTATAGGAAAACGTGTTTTCGTGAAGAAATCATGACAAACTAACACAAAATGAAGATTTCATTATAACTTGACATTCTGAGTTGTTTTCATGAAACCTGCGATTCCCCTAGAAGAGTTCAACCTACCATTATAGGAAAACGTGTTTTCGTGAAGAAATCATGACAAACTAACACAAAATGAAGATTTCATTATAACTTGACATTCTGAGTTGTTTTCATGAAACCTGCGCTTCCCCTATAAGAGTTCAACCTACCATTATAGGAAAACGTGTTTTCGTGAAGAAATCATGACAAACTAACCCAAAATGAAGATTTCATTATACTTGACATTCTGAGTTGTTTTCATGAAACCTGCGCTTCCCTACAAGAGTTCAACCTACCATTATAGGAAAACGTGTTTTCGTGAAGAAATCATGACAAACTAACACAAAATGAAGATTTCATTATAACTTGACATTCTGAGTTGTTTTCATGAAACCTGCGCTTCCCCTACAAGAGTTCAACCTACCATTATAGGAAAACGTGTTTTCGTGAAGAAATCATGACAAACTAACACAAAATGAAGATTTCATTATAACTTGACATTCTGAGTTGTTTTCATGAAACCTGCGCTTCCCCTACAAGAGTTCGACCTACCATTATAGGAAAACGTGTTTTCGTGAAGAAATCATGACAAACTAACACAAAATGAAGATTTCATTATAACTTGACATTCTGAGTTGTTTTCATGAAACCTGCGCTTCCCCTATAAGAGTTCGACCTACCATTATAGAAAAACGTGTTTTCGTGAAGAAATCATGACAAACTAACACAAAATGAAGATTTCATTATAACTTGACATTCTGAGTTGTTTTCATGAAACCTGCGCTTCCCCTACAAGAGTTCGACCTACCATTATAGGAAAACGTGTTTTCGTGAAGAAATCATGACAAACTAACACAAAATGAAGATTTCATTATAACTTGACATTCTGAGTTGTTTTCATGAAACCTGCGCTTCCCCTACAAGAGTTCGACCTACCATTATAGGAAAACGTGTTTTCGTGAAGAAATCATGACAAACTAACACAAAATGAAGATTTCATTATAACTTGACATTCTGAGTTGTTTTCATGAAACCTGCGCTTCCCCTATAAGAGTTCGACCTACCATTATAGGAAAACGTGTTTTCGTGAAGAAATCATGACAAACTAACACAAAATGAAGATTTCATTATAACTTGACATTCTGAGTTGTTTTCATGAAACCTGCGCTTCCCCTGCAAGAGTTCAACCTGCCATTATAGGAAAACGTGTTTTCGTGAAGAAATCATGACAAACTAACACAAATGAAGATTTCATTATAACTTGACATTCTGAGTTGTTTTCATGAAACCTGCGCTTCCCCTACAAGAGTTCAACCTGCCATTATAGGAAAACGTGTATTCGTGATGAAATCATGACAAACTAACACAAAATGAAGATTTCATTATAACTTGACATTCTGAGTTGTTTTCATGAAACCTGCGCTTCCCCTAGAAGAGTTCAACCTACCATTATAGGAAAACGTGTTTTCGTGAAGAAATCATGACAAACTAACACAAAATGAAGATTTCATTATAACTTGACATTCTGAGTTGTTTTCATGAAACCTGCGCTTCCCTATAAGAGTTCAACCTACCATTATAGGAAAACGTGTTTTCGTGAAGAAATCATGACAAACTAACACAAAATGAAGATTTCATTATAACTTGACATTCTGAGTTGTTTTCATGAAACCTGCGCTTCCCCTACAAGAGTTCAACCTACCATTATAGGAAAACGTGTTTTCGTGAAGAAATCATGACAAACTAACAAAAAATGAAGATTTCATTATAACTTGACATTCTGAGTTGTTTTCATGAAACCTGCGCTTCCCCTACAAGAGTTCAACCTACCATTATAGGAAAACGTGTTTTCGTGAAGAAATCATGACAAACTAACACAAAATGAAGATTTCATTATAACTTGACATTCTGAGTTGTTTTCATGAAACCTGCGCTTCCCCTACAAGAGTTCAACCTACCATTATAGGAAAACGTGTTTTCGTGAAGAAATCATGAAAACTAACACAAAATGAAGATTTCATTATAACTTGACATTCTGAGTTGTTTTCATGAAACCTGCGCTTCCCCTACAAGAGTTCGACCTAACATTATAGGAAAACGTGTTTTCGTGAAGAAATCATGACAAACTAACACAAAATGAAGATTTCATTATAACTTGACATTCTGAGTTGTTTTCATGAAACCTGCGCTTCCCCTACAAGAGTTCGACCTACCATTATAGGAAAACGTGTTTTCGTGAAGAAATCATGACAAACTAACACAAAATGAAGATTTCATTATAACTTGACATTCTGAGTTGTTTTCATGAAACCTGCGCTTCCCCTATAAGAGTTCGACCTACCATTATAGAAAAACGTGTTTTCGTGAAGAAATCATGACAAACTAACACAAAATGAAGATTTCATTATAACTTGACATTCTGAGTTGTTTTCATGAAACCTGCGCTTCCCCTACAAGAGTTCGACCTACCATTATAGGAAAACGTGTTTTCGTGAAGAAATCATGACAAACTAACACAAAATGAAGATTTCATTATAACTTGACATTCTGAGTTGTTTTCATGAAACCTGCGCTTCCCCTATAAGAGTTCGACCTACCATTATAGGAAAACGTGTTTTCGTGAAGAAATCATGACAAACTAACACAAATGAAGATTTCATTATAACTTGACATTCTGAGTTGTTTTCATGAAACCTGCGCTTCCCTACAAGAGTTCAACCTGCCATTATAGGAAAACGTGTTTTCGTGAAGAAATCATGACAAACTAACACAAAATGAAGATTTCATTATAACTTGACATTCTGAGTTGTTTTTCATGAAACCTGCGCTTCCCCTACAAGAGTTCAACCTGCCATTATAGGAAAACGTGTTTTCGTGATGAAATCATGACAAACTAACACAAAATGAAGATTTCATTATAACTTGACATTCTGAGTTGTTTTCATGAAACCTGCGATTCCCCTAGAAGAGCTCAACCTACCATTATAATAAAACGTGTTTTCGTGAAGAAATCATGACAAACTAACACAAAATGAAGATTTCATTATAACTTGACATTCTGAGTTGTTTTCATGAAACCTGCGCTTCCCCTATAAGAGTTCAACCTACCATTATAGGAAAACGTGTTTTCGTGAAGAAATCATGACAAACTAACACAAAATGAAGATTTCATTATAACTTGACATTCTGAGTTGTTTTCATGAAACCTGCGCTTCCCCTACAAGAGTTCAACCTACCATTATAGGAAAACGTGTTTTCGTGAAGAAATCATGACAAACTAACACAAAATGAAGATTTCATTATAACTTGACATTCTGAGTTGTTTTCATGAAACCTGCGCTTCCCCTATAAGAGTTCGACCTACCATTATAGGAAAACGTGTTTTCGTGAAGAAATCATGACAAACTAACACAAAATGAAGATTTCATTATAACTTGACATTCTGAGTTGTTTTCATGAAACCTGCGCTTCCCCTACAAGAGTTCGACCTACATTATAGGAAAACGTGTTTTCGTGAAGAAATCATGACAAACTAACACAAAATGAAGATTTCATTATAACTTGACATTCTGAGTTGTTTTCATGAAACCTGCGCTTCCCCTATAAGAGTTCAACCTACCATTATAGGAAAACGTGTTTTCGTGAAGAAATCATGACAAACTAACACAAAATGAAGATTTCATTATAACTTGACATTCTGAGTTGTTTTCATGAAACCTGCGCTTCCCCTATAAGAGTTCAACCTACCATTATAGAAAAACGTGTTTTCGTGAAGAAATCATGACAAACTAACACAAAATGAAGATTTCATTATAACTTGACATTCTGAGTTGTTTTCATGAAACCTGCGCTTCCCCTACAAGAGTTCAACCTGCCATTATAGGAAAACTTGTTTTCGTGATGAAATCATGACAAACTAACACAAAATGAAGATTTCATTATAACTTGACATTCTGAGTTGTTTTCATGAAACCTGCGCTTCCCCTACAAGAGTTCAACCTAACATTATAGGAAAACGTGTTTTCGTGAAGAAATCATGACAAACTAACACAAAATGAAGATTTCATTATAACTTGACATTCTGAGTTGTTTTCATGAAACCTGCGCTTCCCCTACAAGAGTTCAACCTACCATTATAGGAAAACGTGTTTTCGTGAAGAAATCATGAAAAACTAACACAAAATGAAGATTTCATTATAACTTGACATTCTGAGTTGTTTTCATGAAACCTGCGCTTCCCTACAAGAGTTCGACCTACCATTATAGGAAAACGTGTTTTCGTGAAGAAATCATGACAAACTAACACAAAATGAAGATTTCATTATAACTTGACATTCTGAGTTGTTTTCATGAAACCTGCGCTTCCCCTACAAGAGTTCAACCTACCATTATAGGAAAATCTCGTTTTCGTGAAGAAATCATGACAAACTAACACAAAATTGAAGATTTCATTATAACTTGACATTCTGGATTGTTTTTCCATGAAACCTGCGCTTCCCTACAAGGAGTTCAACCTACCATTATAGGAAA
>NW_027326294.1:0-26943 GCF_048594095.1 Paramormyrops kingsleyae | reverse complement strand
TTTCCATTTAATGTCGAAATAGTGGCCAAAATGGGTCACCTTCAGAGTTTATACAATGACAGAAAAAGTTTTATCAGCCAATGTATTTGCTTTAGTCCTACAATAATGTTTTAATGGACATGACTTTGCCCAGGCATACCTTCACAGAACCCTTTGTCAAATTACTCAGGGTAAAACTTACATGGCCAAACTTTTAACCTTATTTTCGTGATGGTATGAGGGATCTATGTGTTCAGCCTCAACCCAAGTACTTCAGGTCTTCCCACACCGCTGTAGTAATGCACTTTTAATTCAAAAAGTTGATTAATTTTGCTCACTATTTCTGCTCGTGAGTTCATAGTTCATTTAGCTCACTAGTTCATTAAAAGGATAAACCCCTAGAGATGACCGTGTATTTTTCATGGGGGTCGTCCTTAAAATATGCAGAAACAACTGTACATAAAGCAAAACAGAAAAAATACAAAAACACTCACATACACAGACAGAAACTCTGTCAGGTCTAGCCACTCCTCACCACACTAACTTGTTCCCCTAAAAATACCAATAAAATACTAATAAATACTAATAAAAGCTTTGCAAGCATTAACATGCATATACACATTACTAAACACATTACTCAAGTTTAATTGCATGCAAGACCAGGTTGTTGACATTTTTATTTTTACATTGTAAGGAAAAGTCGTCACCTTCATTTATACATTGCTTTTAAGAATACAGTTTGTCTCAAAGCAGTTTTACAGTATTAAATAGGAAAATAGCGTGTCAGTAATGCAAAAGGACAACAGTAAACACTCAATTTTCATTCATAGTTTATTGATTCAGTGATGCCATCATCCAGCTCAGTTCAGTTCAAATACTGTATCTGTACAATCAAGTTTACGATAACACTGGAAATAAATTGAAAACAATGTGCTCATCTTTGGAAATACTTTATTTTTTGCCGTTCACAACAATACCAGTGAAAATACATCACATTATGTGTATGCATATTGGTTAAACAAGCCTTAAGGCTGTATTTAATAACAATGGACCATGTGGCTCGACCAAGTTATTTGTAAACTGCAATAATATACAACAAAGTAAAAAACATATTTTTTCAATTACATACTATCTAATCCATTATTCTAGTACTTAATATAAGTGTAATGTAGAATGTGCTTATAACAGAGTATCTGAAGGATTTTCCAAATCAAATGTAAGACTTTTAAGAAGCTTTTTAAGACCTGCACAAATAAAATTAAAACCATGAGTTAATGAATAAGCAGGGCAGGGTGTCTATGGTAGCATTAATCTGTAAAATGACTGTAAAAAGCACGATTTAATTTAGATACATACAGGTTTTCACAAAAACCAAAAATTTTGTAAAATGATAAACTTCTAAAAATGAGTCAAAAGTATAATTTGTCATATTTAAATCATTATTGTCAATCATTTATATTAATATAATAATAAAATGATTAATATTTTTTATTATTTATTCATATCAATTTATTATTTCGATTCTTATAACACATTAGCATGAGCTGTCAATCTACCAGTTCCCATTTACAACTGTGTGTTTGCGGAATAAATATATTTGTAGATTTTTTTATTTGGTCTAAACTAAATCCAGACGGGTTTATTAAAAATGCAAATTCATTTTTCTATCAGCAGGCTTCTACACTAAGGGCATTACACAGAGCAGCACAGGACCTGACTTTGAAACATGCAGGAATTATTTATTCAATAAAAAAAGTAGGGCTGTCAAACGATTAATCGCATACAAAATAAAAGTTTAAGTTTGGCTAATATATGTGTGTGTACTGTGTGTAATTATTATGTATGTATAAATACGCACAAATTAATGTATATATTTAAGAGAAATATGTTATTTATGCATTCATGCAAATAATCTTGATGAATCGTTTGATAATTAGAACTGACTTATGGTCTTAACTTCAGCAGAGCTAATTTAATTTTTTAACTGTGTAAGGACAAAACGGACAGTGACCATTTAAAATTATTTAAAAAATAATCTTTAGGAAAAAAAATGATGTTTTACTTCAGTGGTGCTGTAATATAATGTTACACAAGAGTTATGTCCTATTAGACACTCATACCCCTATAATACCTCTACCCCCATACCCCTATAATACCTCTACCCCCATACCCCTATAATACCTCTACCCCCATACCCCTATATCCTACAACACCCCTCTGGAAAAAAAGGCATAGACCCTCTGCTGCTGATGCACTGCAAAATAAGAATGTGGGGAAAATGCAAGTAATGAAGAATTAACTTTTACATTTCAGCCTAAATGTGGTGATAGGAATAACAGCATGAGTCACCAGTCATCTTCATTAATTTGCTTACCAGATGTCATGGCAATCTGCCCAACAGTCATTGTCAAAAGTTTAGCATTGGGTTTTACACTATAGGAAAGGTCGCAGGGTCACCGCAATCAACGGGAGTCTCTTCTTTTCTTTTCCTTCCTTTCCTATAGTAAGGTTTATGCATCTTCAAGAAACATTCATGTGCTTAATAAATTGCTTGGCAATCTACAGATACAGGCTTATTTTCAACAATATATAATGCATTCAGATTTTGATGTGGTTAATCAATCAGCGTAGTATCGGCAAATACACAGAAACTGGGCAAGTCCATTTCCTTCAACACAGTCCTTTGTGCAGCTTCCATCTGGAGAAATACAGAAAAACAATATGAACAAGGTGTGTAAAGCATGAATAAATACACAAATAAATTATGAAGAGTAACAGTAATGGGGATTTTCCATCAACAAAGCTTTGATCTCTTGAAAAAGCATGGCTTGAATTAACAATAACTTTCACTACAGGCTCAAGCTGTTCCACTTCCATAATTTAGCCATGTAGAGTCAACGTTGAATTTAACCAGGCTTGAATAAGCATGTATTGTGGAGTACACAGGCAGCCCTCAAGAGCTGAGTCAACTTTTAAGGCTTGTGTCCTCTCTTTCCTCTGTCCAAAACCTCAACCAGCTGACAGTTTAGTGACTTAACCAGCTGAATTTGCTACAAGCTGACTGGCTGTTGAAACAGGTGCCATGCCTTATATTCTATAACCACCATCTGAAAGTTGACAAGCTGAGTTGCAGCGACTACATCAGCCATCTTGAGTCGACCTGAGACAGGCCAGTTCATGTTCCTCCAATGTTCCTAATCCAGGCTTTTCCTTAATTCACCTTGATGGAACATCCCCGGGTCTATTTTTGAGAGCAAACAAACATACATATGAATAAATTAATTACCTAAATAGTGTTTTCTTCTTCATCCTCACTGGTGTCTGGACTACTGAGGCCACTTTGATCTTCTGCTTCAACATGTAGAAGGGCAGAGGCCTCAGGGCCTAAAGCAGTCTTGTACTGTTGGAGGACCACTTGCAACCTTTGTGACACATCTGACAGTCTTCTTCTTAAGAGACAGCAAAGTCCCTCATTTCTCTTGTCTACATCTCAAAAAACAAAAGAGATACCATTAAGGACAAACAAAAAGTGTTTTGTGCTGCAGCCAATGTCTGATAGCTTACATCTTTCTTCTTCATTACAGATGTGCTAAAGTAACACCTTGTGTAGCATTCAAGAAGTTACATCGATTAATTTCAGCTTCCCTGTAACAGCCACAGAACAAATCTCTTAAGCAAATGTAGACTTGATACCATATTGAACAACTATAATCCCCTTTTTATTATGTGCAAGCCAAATGACCATGGCAAATAGAACAATACCTGTTCTACTCCATCCGAGTTCTATGACCGAGACTGAAAGTTTTTTTTTAAATTCATACTTTAAATGAACAGAGTTTTTATTCAACTTACCCTCCTCAGCTATCTTGTTCTTGAGAACCACTGCCAGACTCTGCAACCATGTGCAGTGTTGTGCCATCTCCAACACCAAAATGCTTTTTTCCTCTTGTAATCGCATTGTCAACATCACTTGGTCATGCAGTTGTTTCTTGATTACAATGTTTGCTAAAAATCAACAACAGTTAAATACATACATGAGACAATCTGTTCATGAGCATAACAACACACAAACATGTACTTCTTTTTTTTTAAAGTCAAACTGATACTAAAGAAAACTGAAAATATGTGCATAAACTAAAATGACAACACTCAATATGTTACATGCATGTCTTAATTCAGTGTACTGTAAATAAATTCTTGTGAAGCATCTGAAAACTGACATACCACTGCCATGAACCTCCCACGGCCATATTTGAGACACAGTGCTCTCTCCAGCCAGGGAATGCTCCACCACAGCTACATCAATGTTACTGGCAGAGTCTAGTACAAGACCATTGTATTTCTCAATCTCCTGAAGAAGGAGCTTTTTGTCTTCTGCCAGCTTCCTTCGAAGGCGGTGGCGAAACTTGCTGCTGTCTACAAAGACAGGAGGTATAGATGGAGAGGTTTGTGACAGCACTCTCCAATAAGAAAAAATATACCGCACCCCAAAGAAATTTAAAGCAAACTACAGTAATTGAAGTATGTGAAAATTTCAATTTATATTTACAAACAAGTAAAGTCCAGTGTGTAACATTTACATTCCTGAATATAAGAATTGCTGTGCTTTAATTACCTTAGAATGGGCAGTTTTTATCTAAATACAGTCCCCTTCCACGGAAGCCACCATGTTTCTATGGTAGCCCACAACAAACAAACAAGCACTGGCTCTAGATAGGACCACTCACCTTTTCTCGTCTGCCACAGTACTTCTACTACAGCTTGGAAAGGGAGATGTGAGGGGAGTTGCTTGCAATCTACAACCTCACCGCTAGTTACCACTAATTCCTACAGACTGGACTATTTTACATACATGTATTACATGTATTTTTTGGATTAGGGTGCACACAGTAGCTTGAATATACAGTATCAACCTATTATATTCTATAGTTATACCATTCTGACGGTAAAGGGTTGTCTTCCGCTGCCTCACACTAAGGTAAAGCCCTTCAATTGACTGCTGAAGTCCTCTGTGTGTGGCGCCTTGACTGGCATTAGATGTATCTGGTGTCTCTGTAGAAATAATAGTGACAACAAATTAACTGTTAAAACAACACATAACCGTTTCAGTGTTTGAATTCGTATTTGTATTTAAAACTTAATCCAACTTCACTGAACTTGGTATGTGCACTTCCTGCAGGAAAACTGAAATACCCAACATATATGTGGCAGAACATCTGATGGTGACATGTAGTTTGCTATAATCCATAGATGATCAGCCTATTATCTTTAGCTGCTCTTTAATAAAAAAAAAAATCAGATAGCAGTGGAAAAGGATATTTGCTGTTTCTTTTAACTTGTCATGCTTACCGCCAGCTGCCCATTCCTTCACATCAGAAAGCCACTGTGACACCACTTTATCTGTGCAAAGTAACTCTGCTTTTAGTTCAGCTAGCCTTGCTGTTTCATCCTGGAGTCTCTGACAAGTCTGATAAACAGTGATATACAATAATCAGGACTTTGTATGATTCAAAACAGGCCAAGTGCACACAGCAAAAGGATACACAAAACACATAATATGAGATTTACCTTCACATATCTTGTGGAAAGTGACTGATGTAGAGAGAGACTTTTTTTGTGGTTCCACCCCATTGCATGCAATGTAAGCATATCCACCCGTGCTGTTTAAAGAATATAATGAGGTCATGATGCTTAATCTAAAAAATATGCAAGAATATTGCAAACAATCTGATTACCTGCTTTGGACATATATTTGGTTGTCAGGGCACAACGTGAGAGGAAGCTGTTCACTTGCTCTACCTCCTCACCGGCGGTTGTCCCTGCTCCTTCCTGGTTCCTACCACTCCACTTAATCTATTAGTAAATTCACTTTAATTACATGGGTACAATTTTCCTCAAAGGGCTTTACAATCCATACAAGAAATGATTAAGCTAAAAGGCAATATAGTACAGTGTAACCCTTCATATCAATTTCATATTATTAATGTGCTTGTAAATATTACAAATGTACACATGATGTAATATTATACATACTTCACACTTAGTAGCATGGGCTCGAGCATGCATCACACTGAGGAAAGGTTTCATTGTGGTCAGCTCCTGAAGAGCAGGAATGACACCAGCAGCTTTCTCCAAGTATGGCCAATATTTGCAAGCCACATCCATTGCAAAAAACTGCGCTTTGGCTGGCATGAGCTCCTTCTGAAGATACAGAGGGTAGGCAAATATCTCCCCTCTGTACATATTAAGGGCTTTCAGAAGAAATCCATGGCGACACACAGCAACCTCCATGCCCTCTTCATCCAATTTGGAAGCCCTCCTCGATGTCTCCCTTGCTGCTGTCCACTGGGAGTCCCCACATGTGCCTTTTCCCTGTGTCTATGACACAGATACAGTAACAAACACAACAATCAAATAAAACCAGTGGTGTTATACAATATATACTGTAGCATTTTTTCTCTCATTTTGATTTTGGAGAAGTTGGTATGCAGAGGTACAGTAGTTGAAGTGGGAAGGAAATCATGGTCAAACTTATATAGTTATATTTAAAACTTACATTTCTTACTGCTTTATGTATGGTGTCTACAAATCTAGACACCGCACTGTCTTCAGCCACAAAGAGCCCCTCAAAAAAGCCAGGATCATCAGAGCTGAAGGAGGAAAAATGGGAAATCCATTGATTAAATATATAAAGTAACTAAATAAATCAGTAAAAAGACTAGAAATAAATAAAAAGACCACCTTGTCTCTCTACGAAAGCGATACAGCTTTCTATTTCCATCAGCAGAAACAGCTAACATTTCTGGCGTGCAGGCTGGGCAGGTGAAAGGAGCACCACAGCAGAGCTGGTCTTCCTCAAATGAAGCATATGAAAACTCCAAGAAGCTGCGCTGTAGTGCATCACCATTGATTTGTCCAGTCTGGAAGATATACAGAATGAAATAGTATATGTCATGATGTCTGCTTCAGTGTTGGCCAGTAACTAGTTACTAATAACTTAGTTACTGTAATAATATTACCTTTTCAGTAACTAGTAGTGTAACTAATTACTAATGATGATTAATTAATAATGATTTTAGAAACATTACAGTTATCATCCATAAAAAAATGGTTAGTTACTTAGTTACTTTTGATGCCTCAACACTGCTGATTTAAAGTCCAACAAACAAATAATTCCTAGATTTATTTTCATAATTTTCACAACTCACACATGCATGTGATGTCCCCAGTGCAGCAGGCAAGCTTGAAATATGGAAAGCTTATAATCAGTAGATAGAAATATTGTGCTATATTGATTTTGTCAGGAAAAAAAGATGACCTGAGCACTGTTGTGGAAGTTGTGACTTTACTTTTCTCTGGCATTATATCCCACCTACATCCCTCTGATCAGCATGTGGTACATTATATTACTATAATTAAAAATGAGAGTAATACAACACTTCTACTTGAATGTCACTACCAATCACTATTGAGTGTCTGTAAAAACTGCAATCCAATGTGGATTTTGGCCAAATGATGAGGCAGAAATATGTTGTTCTAGAAGAATTTTATGTGGAAAATACACAGTTACAACTGCTGTGGGACGTGAAGAAAAAAAGTAATGTAACTAGTAAACGTATTACTGTTGCCAGAAAGTAATAAGTAAAGTAACAATATTACTTTTGAAAGGAGTAACTAGTAATGAGTAATACATTACATTCTTTGAGTAACTAGCCCAACACTGGTCTGCTTAAGAAATTTTATAATATGAGTAATTACACTTACTCTTCCGCCAATCTTAGTGCGATGCTCCAGCAGCTTTGCGAAGGCTTGTCTGGAGAATCCCGGAGAGATTACCTTGAGTTCCTGAAAAGAACTCAGGAGGTCCAGTGTATAAAGTGTGGAATTAGTCACAGAGGCTGGCCAATATCCACTCCTAAGGAGGTCCTTCAGTTCAGGGGTCCACTGATGCTGGCACGTTTGACATACATATAGTGGCTGATGCAAGTCAAAACGTCCTTGAAACAAAAAAGTACATTTAAAAATTAATTTTACAACAGTTACGTATAAAACTTATAAAACATTTTTTTTTCGGTTGAAACTCTAAAAATAGTTCAATTCAAAACTACTGTTTAGTGTAAAACATGTTGAAGATTAGCAGATAGGCTGTCGATTCAATAAATGATGAGCTATTTCCTCAAAAAAGCTGTTTATTCAGCACAGTGAAGCCTCTCCTCCTTTGCCATCTGGTCTCCTTTTCTACACCGCAGCTTTTTTGGCTAAAGGTTGCAGGCTTGCCTTCCAGTGGCTTTGGTATCACACATCGTTTACATTTGTCAAATTCACTAAATTCTAACAGCTGTGATAACTGGACTAACTGTCTTTGTTTTGGCTAATGACAATACCGTGTACTATACAGTACCATAGGTTTTGACATGACTGCAATTGTAAGCACAATGCCACAGCACATTAAAAACATCAAATCTACAATAGAAATCTAAATAGTGAATTGTTTTTACCATTGATGGTAATTAAAATTACTGGTTTGCCTGGTAAAATGGTGAAGTTGGTGCTTTCACAGGAGCAATCTGGCACCTTCACAGTCGGCAAAATGCAAGCTGGAAAACAAAAAACTCACTAATTTAGATTATTTGTAACTGGCTGCAGACACACATGAACAGCAAAATGATGGTTTTCGTGAGAACACACTATACCTTGCTCATGGATGCGATATCCATCTTTCCCTTTAATGGCATACATGGTTGGTGGAATGGCTTCAAAAAATCCATGAATGACACATTCCCTGTTGTGGAGTGGCTGTTTTTTGTGACGTAATACATCACACTCCCCACAGAACCACTCCTCGGGAAGACACTCTGTGCACCTAGGGAGAAAAAAAAATAAAGAATTCTAATATATTATTTCAGGTGAATAACTCACAAAGTATAACACACTCAATTTAAGCTATTCCAAATTTAGTTATACACTAGGTTTAACTGTACTGTGTTTAGCACTGGCACCTTACAGCAAGAAGGTCCTAGATTTACTTTTCTCATAAATGTGGTTCCCATAAATGTGGGGTGACCAAGTCTTATACCACCCTAAAACACATGATTTTATGTGTTTTTATGTGCTGATTTTACTTTTGTGGCACTTTGAGATTTGTTTTAATGAAAAGTGCATTAGAAATAAAATTTATTATTATTATTATTATTACATGCATCCTAGCCTATATAGCACTTTATTTCTCAGCAAGCCTAAGCTGGGTAATCAAAGTTTAATATTCATGAAAACCAACCTAATAACAGCAGGCTCATGGCAAAGCCAACACAATGGATGACCAACAGCCTCTTTTGCAATAAGGCATTTTAGGTGGTACGGTCTTGCTTCTTTCCAGCGATCTGAGGCTTTCTGCTGCCGAAAAGACCATGATGATGCAGAGCTTCTTTGAGGCTCAGCAGAAGGATAAGATGCCAAAATATCAGAGAGCCTCTCCATATTTTTTTCTGTAAGGAAAATATAAAATTAAGTCATAAGGGTCAATTTAGATGAGGACCAATTAAAAGCCAACTAATAAATATTTCGCATAAACACATGATTCCATGATTCAGTTCCAAACTAGCCTAAATACTTAATAAATTGTGTTCTTAATCCATTTACTGCACTGTCAGTTTTGTCTTTAATTATACATGGTTTCTAAATGGATGTGATTTACCAAATTCCTCTTGAGGATTTACTTTTGCTGAGGGTACAGGGACGTCCACACTGGATGATGAGGAGTACTCAAGAGGAGGGTGTGTGACTGTAAAACAGTACACAGAAGAATAACGTTATACTATCATTGTATTCATGTTTTGTTTTTTCAACCCAAAGCTGAAAATTTTGTAAAATCAGACATATTTCTGTTAAGTACTTGGTAATGTCTTCTACAACAGGATATATGCCGAATGTCACCTGACCAAACTTCAAAACAGGTATCATTGCTTCCGCTTGTCGGAGAACGTGTTAATACAGTAGCTGTACTGTATTATGGAGATATCGATGGACTTTTAAGGTAATCAGTTAAACGAGTTGGCTGTTTTTATTGTTGACATTTTTTTCGATTTTTATATATAAATGTTAGTTAAATGGACATTGGTTAAGATCATCTTTAGTGTCTACTTTGAAGGCAACTTGAGTAAAATAGCTTCATATTTAACGAGACATATGCAAAACGTGAACCAGAAGCAACGAAAACTGTTTAGCAGAATATGGAAGTCTGTTGTGCATAACCACTATAGTGCTACCAAATGGTTTATGTACGTTTTAATGTCTTTTAGATATTGGAACATTTTAAACTCTAAACAATTAATTACAGTGTTCTAATTTGATTTGGTTCACCATTTACATAATTCAGACATAACCTGGAGCTGAAGCTTGCCGTCGCCCTCCTTGCCTCCCCCTTGGCTTGCCGCGCCCTAAAAGGTCCCTTCTGGAGGTCTGTGGAGGGTCTCCTTCAGAGCATGCACGTTTCCTCTCCACAGATGATGTCTGTGTGTTGGAGTAAAAATCTCTTGTAAAACTGATGTTGTTAAAGGTACTGGATCCAAAAGACAGGTAATTAGTGAAATGAAAACACAACATAGTGTGTTAGTAAGGTTTTGAACGTGTTAAAATGAGCCTTGCCATAGATTATCCAAGGCTCTGTAACTCGGAGGGATGGAGCTCCATTCTTTAATAAAAAAATCTCTCATTTACATTCGCCAATGAGCATTATAGGGTGTCAATTACTTAAATTTACCATGCAATACACTTACATGGCATATCCTGCACTCGTCCTTCTTCTACATTCAATACATTTTTACTTTACGTTATCCTCCATTCGCATGGTCAAGTATAAAATGATTTAGGTATATAAAAAAATCTTACCATGGCTTCAGCTAGAGCATGGTCTAATTTCAGTTCAAGAGCCATGCGTCTCCCCTCTTGGTAGTGGGTATCCTGTGAGTCAAGTTTATGTTTGGTCGCCATTACAACACAAAAAGATACAGACAGATTAAGGACAGACAGACTGACAAAGATGGATATGACAGACAAGTAGATGGAGAGTAAAGTTATAATAAAGAGTGAAAGATGGATAGAAATATGGTTAGTGAGACAGATGAGTACAAAGGTTGCAAGAGATAGACAGATAGAGATTGATGTATAGATTACAGATAGATAGATAGATAGATAGATAGATAGATAGATAGATAGATAGATAGATAGATAGATAGACAGATAGAGTTTGGCTCTTAAAAGTGCCTTTGGGTTCTGTTAGATTCGGACAGGTTCGGACAAGATTTGGACAGGTGACTAATTTGACAGGATCTGGAAGGAGAACAGAAAATGTTAATTATGTAGTTCAGTAGTTATGTTAAAATAAGGTTTAAAAAGTGTACCCCTATAGTGACTGAATTTCTTATAAATACTTAAGGTAAATGAATTTTTAAAAATCATGTTTTTGTTATTTTCTGTATGCTAATGTGTGTCTGGGGCTTCCTCATCCCAGATTTAAAGGCAATGTTATGTGTAGTAATGTTAGGCCAAGTTATTTCATGTCAGTTCAGAATCAGAAGTTAGGGGACATAGATGTCAAATGTAATAATATCATAATGCTTTTTTTCCCCCCAATCTTAGTTTTAATTGGCTAAATAACAAATAATTTGTATTCTATATTTTATAGTTTTCTCCTGTATTTTTTCCCATTTTTATCACAGGATAAGGCAGAATTTATATTTCATAGTTTTCATACTGTAATAAATGCTATGTCAAAAACACTGCATTATTTATATAACACATACCATATATTTCATATATTTGTCTTTCTTCCTTTCATCAGTCACAAAGTTTCTGTTTTTATTCAGCAGAGCTACAGCAATAGCTGGATACCTTTATCAATATTAGGGATTTCCTGGCACGTGACTCGTTATCACTCGTTATTTTTTTTTAGTACTTTCTGCGCCAGAGCGCACTGCTTCTGCGTGTTTAGCGTTCCATAAAGTTCACATTTTGTCATTTTGGCTACGACTGAAACATAAGGTCATGATGATTGAGATAAAATCACCCTTGACCCACACAATAATGCAGTGCTCCACGGCTTCCACGCTAGGTTACCCTTCAGCTAATATAACCGAGAGTTAGCTTACACTAAAGTTTGCTAGGCCGTTTAGCAAATGGAGCTAATTTTACAAGTGTATGTTTTTTTTTCCCCGCTGATAATGAGGAAACCATTGGTTGGGCTTTTTATCGTTGTCCTAATATGAAAACCACGTGAGTCTAAGTGCAAAGAAAGGGATCAATTATAACATTTAAACAAAACGTGGTCATTATTTTTTAGCGTGGTACCTTACCTGAACGGTGGTTTGAGCGCAATGACAAGAATTCACCCAATCGCAAAGCAGGCTGGCTCCGTCTCCATAGCAACAGAGGCTGAGGTTCATGGGTATTGCTGGCGTCCACTATCCAAAACCTTTTCTTTTCTTTTCTTCAGTTTTTTTTAAATATATTAATTTTATACATATATTAACCTTTTGGCATCAATGGGTGCAAATTGCGTCCACTTTAATCTAACTTTAATAACTTGGGATCCCTTTGATGTATAGACATCATACAGATATCATCAGAATCATAAGACCGTGAACTAAACGGCAGGTATAATTATATTGATGTGTGTGGAAGTATTTGCGAGAAATTCAATGCGCAAAAACAGCTAAAAATATGAAATTGTGCAAAAACGCACTCACTAAAAGTCCTGTTTTACAGCCTATAATGCACGCGCTGTGTATCTGACGTATCGCGACTCTCACCCGGGGCTCCCGCGCTCGATCACATGCTGAATGATTTTACTAGGGTTAGTAAAATGTTAGTAAAATGTTCCCTTTAACTTTTAAAGCCCACAAACAATGACATCATCTGCATTACATCCATAATAAAGCCTATTTCTTTACTTTATTCAGAGTTTATTCGCAAAAGTTTGTGTTTCTGTTTGCATTTGCGTTACATCAGCTCTTCCTGACAGCACTACCAAGGGTTTAGATCCTCGAAATATGGTGCGTTCGATTATTTCTCTTCAACTCGGAACTCGGATGAAAACGTCACGAAAAACGTCACTTCCCGTCGGAAACACGCCTCTTTTATGACGTTGAAGTCGGACAAGATTTTGTTGTCCGAGTTGCCCCTGTGACGTAATTTCAACATGGCGACTTGGTTTGTTTGTAGTTTCTTTGCTGTTCGAAAAAAGAATATCGCTATGAATGTACTAAAATATTTTATAAAGCTTTTACTGTGGTTTGACTAGTTCGTGTTTCTTGTTTGTCTCTCGGAAAAATCTCAATTTTCTCCATTTGGAAAACTCCAAATCTGCTAAAATATAAAGCAACAACACGCAGCAACGTGTTCATGGAGGCAGCCATGTTTATTCCGAGATGTGGGTAGCTCGAACGGGAGCTTGTCGGACGTGATGTCACTCAACTCGGAATTGTCCTCGCCCCTCGGTGATCGCTCTAGATGACGTAATCTGTAAAGCGCCAGTAAACACAGCCACGTGCGTTTTATTGCAGCATTACCGAAATAGATTACGGCATTACGGTCGCGGCTTGTCGCGAACACCTAAGCATTCAGTCCGAAAGCAAAAAGCAGCTCCTTACCGTGCGTAATGCCCGTTTATATCATTACAAGCTGAATATACTGTATGCTAAGCGCTACCATAACACAGCTTACTTCCTGATTACACAGTTCTGGATAGGACAGTTTCATCGCGTTTTCATAGAAAAGCCACTTCCTGAATGGCTAGAAGCTGGTCATTTTAGGTGCCAAAATGATCCAAAATTGGCTCAACAGTGATCAAAACTTCACTATTTCTTCTTCTAAAATGATCAGAAACTATTTTTCCATTATAGAAAAAACGAGGATATCGGGATGATATCAGTTTTAGCTGGCATAATTAACCCAGTAAACGGTCGATAAGGCTCATGTGTACTGTAGGCTAGTATTTACTGCTAGATTTGACACACCAAACCAATGGAAAAGCTGTATTTCTCAGTAAAAACGACATTTAGATGCGATGGCCGTAGCACAGCTGTGCAGTCTCGTTATTTTACCGGGAGAATATATTTACTATATTTTTAACTGGAAGCACTGACGATCGTTTACAATAGTAAGTAGCCTACAGAATAAAATGCAATAAAAACAAGGATACAATCTCCTACATAAATGTTGAGTAAAGTAGCGCTTAAAACAAATAAATAAAAAAGGGGGGGACGGACGGACAATACAGCGTCTGTGGACCCCAGCGTCAGAAAGAAAAACGTGCTGGAGGCACGAAAGATATTTCCTATTGAAATACATTGGCTCGAAATTCGTGCAGAGTGACACGAAAAAAAAGGGAAATTCGTGTCCATGAACACGAATCAATAGATTAAATTTCGTGACTATATCACGAAATGCCGTGAGACTGGGTTGGATAATCAAAGTGCCAGGTGCCCTTGGAATAAGTTGAAAATTTTTTTAATTGTTGCTAAAACACAAATAACAGAAATGTTGCTGTAATTGTGCAAATAGTGGTACAATAGAAAAGGAGATCCACTGGAGCAAGTGGAATGGTGAGAAAAACTTAGGGGTAGTCCTATTGCACATGTATCAGTTCAGCACTGAGGCCTACTGTGTGGTCTACCTTACTGGGAGACCCATATGCTTGGACTCTATAGAACCACTGTATATGGGATTCAGAAATATGAACTGGGAGGCTAGTAAATATATGTTCCATTCTAGAAACAAAGAAACCCGTACTGCATTTTTTCGCACAAAGCAGGGGTATACCCTAGACCAGGGGTGGACAATCTTACCAACAAAGGGCTGGTGTGTATGCAGGTTTTCGGGATAACCTTTGGGTCAGCTATTCAAACCCAGGTGTGAGGACTCTTCAGCCAATCAGTCCTCTAATTAGTAATCTATCTAGGGAGTTGCAGCAAAAACCTACATACATACTGGCACTTTGTGGACAAGGTTGCCCTCCCCTGCCCTAGACCTGCTTTTTAGCCCATGATCCCCAAAATAACAGGGCCAGAGACTTGCGACCCCCACTAGGTCTATATATTTATAAATCTAACGACTGCTTTAGAAAAGTAATGTTTCAAAGTTTTTTTGTTTATCTTAATAGAACTAGCCACGGACTACACCAGAATCTCACACCCAGGGTGTGCCATTTAGTTTATTAGTTTATAGTATTTCACTGCACACTGAACTGTAACAAATAAAACTCTGATTAATCGATTGGATTATTTTTGATCTTGGCAAGTTTAACAAGGTATCCCTAATAGTCCTGTCTTAGATATAAATGATTTTATCAAGACATTTCGTAGGTGGGAATGAGGAAGCAGAAATGGGTGATAAATGTCATGTCACCTCACCTGGCACTTAAGCACTTATAGCACTTAAGAATTATAAAATAAACATCAATCAACAGTATAATAACTCACTGATATATAGTGTTCACATACTGCACCCCAGATACACAACTTTCTAAAAACAAAACTTTGATTGAACAGCCATTCTTGCACTTGTCACTTTCCAAGAGGGACTACAGGCAAGAGAATGCAATAATTTTTGGTGCTCTGCCCGTATAAATCTTCTGCTGAACTTTTCCCCCTACTGAAATTGTGCCAGGCGTTAATTGGTCTAGGAGAAAGAGTTGTGAGTCTTAAGGGGAATTAGGCACAGATTGCATAAGTTTAAATGCACACCTAGAGTGCATAAATTTGTTGATTTGAGGAAAAAAAATCTTAAAAAAACAATTATGTCTGAGATAACAGCAATATCATCATTGTTATGAGGAAGAACAAATAGTTATTGCATTTCATTTCACTGTACCTTTTTATTACTTGAATACACACAACTACTGATGACAGTTTGAGTTTGGGGTATGAAGTAAGAGTAGTAGTATTGAAGTAGTAGTATTGAACTGCTGCATTTTTTTGGAAAGTTAACTAATCATCTGGGGCCTCATGTATAACAAGGTGCGTAGAATTCACACTAAAACATGGTGTACAGACAAAACTAGGAATGTGCGTACGCAAGAAAAAATCCAGATGCACAAAACTGTGCATAAGCACAGATCTTCACACATTCCCTTTATAAATCCCAATGAGAGTGAAATTTTACGTACATGAAAGAGCCCACAGCCACCCCCCGACCCGCCGATAATTATGTATATTTGCATATGTAAATCTGTATAAATACCCGCTTTGTTTTATGTTTTTCTTAAAGAATAATGATTAAACCACGTGGGAAAAAGAAGTATTTCAGCGAGTGCGAAGTGGAGGTCAGTTAAAAGAAATCGAGAAAAGAAAAGTGATATTATTTGGTGGTTTAAGTTGTGCCATCAGCAATAAACGAAAGTTGACAGAGTGGCACAGTGTGGCGGAGTCAGTTAAAAGTGTTGGTTTTGAAATTTGCATCGTAGCCAAAATTAAAAAGAAGTGGTCGGACATTAAAGTCGATGTGAAAAAACGAGTCTTAACACCAAAGGCGGAGGTAGCGGAATTCCTGGTCTCACACCCTTTGAGCAACGAGTTGCTGCAATGATTGGGGACACACTTTTATCGGGTGAGGGGGACATCAATGTCAGTGCGAGTGAGTTTTTCTCGTACCATACTTGTTTGAATTACTTGCATGTTTATGAATAACAAGTAGGGAGCAGATGCGGTGTTATTTTTGGCGGAAAATTTGGTGGCTCAGGGTCAGGTTCATCTTGCCTAAGCTCTTCAGATACCGGCAAGCCACGATTTTATGTCAGATTATGCAACACGCTACATGCGTGTACAGTGCGACACACTTTTTGCAGACTGTATAGCAGCACCCCACCAGTCTTGTCCAGGCAGCACCAACAGCCTTTAAGCTGACCTATAATGCACTCTACCATCGCCTGAGCCCGAGAATGGGCAGCATAATAACGCCGCTCTTGTTCATTCTGTGGGTTTGTGAGCAGCGTGAGAAGCCACGACTTCAGTGGGTACCCACTGTCCCCTAAGGAGTTGTCAAATGGTTAAATCAAACAAAGTTTACAATATTGGGACAAATTATAAAATGGGAAAAATCTTCTTACCGCGCAGCCAGCCATCACTTACCACCCCATTTTCAAGTTTGTTTCCAACACTACATTTCTGAGAATGAACGAATCATGGGTTGAGGCAGGGCATCTAAGCACAACATTAATGCAGGGGCGTCAGAAGCATTTTGAATGTGGGGGAGACACACTGGCATAAAACTAATATTTTATGTTAAATGTGGGTGGATCCAAACGAATAATTATGAAATGTGAGGGGGACACGTCCCGCTCAGATTTAATGGCGGCGACGCCCATGCATTAATGAGATGCATGTTGGAATCGCACATAATTTGTACATTAATAGAGTGAAAGTGCTTTCTATTTACATAAGCAAATTTGTTCTCTGAAGGTGCCTTTATAGCAATGTGTGTGCAGTCGATGGCTCCGATTACATTGGGAAAACCGGACATCGCTGCAAATTGCACTTTAATGTTTGCCTGTTCAACCACAGTGTAAGGAAATTTTAGATATCTGGATGACAAGCGGATTATGCTGTCCCATACAGCTGGCATGGCGCGACTTGGTGTTGACTGAGAAATACCCGATCGCTCCGGGTATTTTCTCGCTGAAAAGCACATGTGGCTAAGATCCCGAGAGTGGACAGAACTTGTAAAGGAACAGGTATAGCACAATTCCTCATCATCTGCCTTTGTAATGCTGACCCCAGTTCATCATGGGCTAAGAAATCACTATGATCCCTGAATACGCGCTCTCTTCTAATTCTTCCATAAGCTATGTCTTCCAATAAAGCAAGAGCTGCCATGGTAGCTGTAATAGTTCGGTCATTTTCTGCACCGTTTTACTGTTACAAATTGATAAAAAATCAGGTGTCGTACATTTGTAAACAACATACAATTAATGTCGGTGTATTGGATAATGTCAGCGTCATGATTGTGAGTTTAAAAAGGGAAACCACAGTAGCAATGACTTGCCACTGGGTGCCGTCCATTTAGAAAACCAAGCAGAAACGTACGTTGTGTCTGGAGCTGCCGTGAGAATGTGCGTAGCGGTACGCCAAGTTTAGTTTTTATACATCTCCACGTGATAATGGAAACGGATGTATGCAACATTTTCGTACGTACGTACCATTTATACATGAGTCCCCTGGTGTACCAGAGAGATACTAGCTCTCAGTGGCCACATTTCCTGTGATCCCCATCAAGCAAGTTCACAGACCTTTGTTGTAGAAGTTGGGGAGTTACTGACAGACTCCTTAAAATAACTAAATAGGTGGCTCTTCCGTCACAACACAAAGGTAATTCAGGGATACTTTAGTTGCTTATGACTGAAGGGTAGACAAGCCCACTGACAGCTTCACAGAAAAAGTGTTTCTGACAGCTCTTTGTTTACTGTGTTGTTTGGAGCTAATCTAAGGCCTGAGAGCTGTCCAAAAACACAGGGTCAGCTACTTTTGCTCATTAAAGAGTTCTTGGAATATATAACAGAGAGAGAGAAAGAATAAGTGAATGAGATTCAAGTGTACTAAAATGCGTACCTTTTACCAGGGATGGCCTTACCATAAGGCAGCTGCCTGGCTCCCCTGACAACTAGAGGCCCCATGAAGACAAATTCCAGAAGTTACATTTATGGATATATGATCCAGCTTTACTAATCTAGCGGGATTGAATCAAAGACACAGAAGATGTAGTGTTAGTCTTGTATTTTTGCACTGTTTCTTCTTCTGTAGACAGATCGATCTGCCAGCACAGTTTTACCGGTGAAGTTTTACTGCACTTTGATTAGCGTATTATTGTTTTATCATTTTTTATGTGTGTGTTTTTTTATTTCAATTTTGGGTCTGCAATTCACAAAATCTAAATATACATCTCACGATTTAGATGTCAGGGTCAGCCCCTGCTGTGGTCCTTCCGTGTCCCTTCCCTGTTTGACCAGCAGGTGTTGCTGGTCATCCCATTCTTTGTGTTAGTTTTTGTTCTCCCCTGTTACCTGTCTGGTCATGTGGCTCAATGTGTTAAGCATGTGGTTGTCTGTGTACCCTTCTGTCCTGAGTACCCTTCTGTCTTGTGTTTGAATCCCACCTCCTGTTTTTGTATTTTGGTTTTGTTCCTTGTGCCCCTGCTTGTGTCTTTACCTGTTTAATTCCCTAGTGTTTCTTTGTATAAGTTTTTCTAGTTCCTGTGATTTGTATTTGGTTCAGTTCTATGTGCCCCTGCTTGTGTTTCTATCTGTCTGTTATTCCCCTAGTGTAGATGCTGTTTCCTTCTTTGTCAGTCTTAGTTTTCCCATCCCAGTTCCCTGAGTTAATTAGTTCCACCTGTTTCCTGTTCTTGTGCCTGCCCTTGTGTGTTTTCCTGATTGCTCGTTGTCCTGCACCTTCCCCAATTGGTTAATTGCTTGTCTCACTCCTGCTGCCTCGTTACTCTGTTCAGTTTTCCTATTTAAGTTCCTGCCTGAGTTTAGTTCTTTAGTGGTTAATTGTCTATGATTGTGATTGATTGTCTATGGTTGTTGTTGGTTGATGGTTTTTGGATATTTTCAGTGTTCTGCGTGCATTCAGTTTTTGTTATTTAGTCTTGTTTAATCCCCTTTCTGTTTTTGACCCCTTGTGGTCTTTTTGGTTTAGTTGTGTTTATAGTGTTTTCTCTTTGGTTTAATAAACCCGTTTTTGTTCTCGGAGCCGCAAGTGGGTCGTCCACCCTTTTTGCGCACGATGCCTCGTTCCCGTGCCCGAGCCGCCCGGATCCCTGACATTAGATTCCTTACCAGGCTACGGATGATTCAGTTCATCCCTCCTTGCTCATGCTACTGCCTCCATACACTCCTTTGTTGGCATCGGCACATGCAGTTCAGCATCATGCCTTCTAAAGTCTTTTGATGTGTCCTCATTTATGTTTAACAGACATCCATCACACATGGAAATGTTATGCAGCATACAACATACCACAAAGAATGCCACGACCTTCTGAGAGCTATATTGTAATGTTGCACCTGACTGATCTAAATATCTGAAACACATTTTCAGCAATCCAAATGTCCTTTCAGTTATAGTATGTGCTTAATTCTGATCGTGAACTTGAAAGATTTTTGAATGATATTGTTTGTTCTTTACTTAAGATATTTTGGTTTTTTTTTGTTTCATTGAAAAGTACGATTATGTTAAAGGTCCAGATGTACTCTATAATAAAATGTATATACTGTAAATGAGATAAAATAAAAACCATTAGTGCACCTCGATGGCATACCTGTGTCCATAATGAGCATCATGCATCCACGTGTTTCTAAAACACACCACTTAAATACCATTTAGCAATATGCCACTGACTTTAGACATGGTTTTTGATGATAAAAAGCGCAATGTCATTTCACTGCCTTAAAATAGCAATGCGCCAACAATGCACCTGGCCACTCCTTATTTAAAAACCACCACACCTACGAGTGTGAAGTGGGTACAAAATCATGTGCTGTTTTGATGACATGCATGAATGGCATGAAAATGAGCAATGCATTGGTACGAAACTAGCAAAACCATATTGTGTCATGCTTTGCGCCAGTGGAAAATAGGGCTCTTATTTTCAGAACTTGATAAAAATTTGGCAAAAAAGGAGATTTCCAATTCTGCAACAGTGCCAATGGACTAGCAGGCTGCAAATGTGTGTAGGAGCAGAAAATGGTAATTCTGCTTCTCAGTTATTCACCATAAAATGGCCCTGAAAATATCAAAGGCCTGTAGGTGCCAGGTGGGCCTGACAATGAAGTGTGTCTTGCGATGATAAGGCAAAACAGTTGGAGTGCATCAATTCAGTAAAAAAAAAATGTCATGTCTATAAATATTTCATTCTTCAGCGTGAGGAATGTGATACAGTATTTGGACCTGAGCAGGCACAGCTGCCGACTACTGATTTATGTTAGACATAGTAAATGTGTTTATTCAAAATCTATACATTGTTGTTATTTTAACTACGGTATATGAATTTTCTGGCTAATATGTAGCCACGTTTTTATATATATATATATATATTTAATAATTGGTCATCATGATCATTTCAGAATTTAAATGTCGTTTGGATAAATTCCGTTAATTTGTGACATGTCCATATGTCCCATTCAGCGATTCCACTTTAGGTCTTCTTTTGAAGCATAATGTTCACTGCAGTATATAAATTGTTAAAATAACAAACAAATGAATTTATGAAAATGGGGCAAGTACAATCGTGGCCAAAAGTTTTGAGAATGACACAAGTATTGGTATTCACACAAGTTTGCTCCTTCAGTGTTCGTAGATCTTTTTGTCATGTTTCTATGGTATACTATAATTACAAGAGTTTCATAAGTGTCAATCTTTTATGGACAATTACATTAAGCTTAGGCAAAGAGTCAATATTTGCCGCATTGGCCCTTCTTTTTCAAGACCTCTGCAATTCGTCGTTGCATGCTGTCAATCAACTTCTGGGCCAAATCTTGACTAATGGCAGCCCATTCTTGCATAATCAGTGCTTGGAGTTTGTCAGAATTTGACCTCAAATTCTCAATGGGATTAAGGTCTGGGGAGTTTCCTGGCCATAGACCCAAGATGTCAATGTTTTGTTCCCTGAGCTGCTTAGTTATCACTTTTGCCTTATGGCAAGTGCTCCATCATGCTGGAAAAGGCATTGTTAGTTACCAAACTGTTCTTGCATGAGGATGTTTTGATACCATTCTTTATTAATAGCTATGTTCTTTGACAAAATTGTGAATGAGCCCACTCCCTTGGTTAAGAAGCAAACCCACACATAAATGGTCTCAGGATGCTTTACTGTTCGCATAACACAGGACTGATGGTAGTGCTCACCTTTTGTTCTCTGGACAATATTTATTCCAGATGCCCCAAACAATCAGAAAGGGATTCATCGTCCTAAATTTCCTTCTGGATAAAGTATCTCTATCTATCTGAGAAAATGAATTTGCCCCTTCTTGACACCAGGCCATCCTCCTAAAGTCTTCGCCTCATTGTGCGTGCAGGTGCACTCACATCTGCCTGCTGCCATTCTTGAGCTCTGCACTGATGGTCCCCCAATCCCATAGCTGAATAATCTTTAGGAGATGGTCGTGGCACTTGCTAGACTTTCTTGGGTGCCCTGAAACCTTCTTCACAACAATTGAACCTCTCTCCTTGAAGTTCTTGATGATCCGATAAATGGTTGATTTAGGTGCAGTCTTACTAGCAGCAATTTCCTTGCCTGTGAAGCCCTTTTTTGCAAAGGAATGATGAATGCACATGTTTCCTTGCAGGTAACAGAGGAAGAACATTGATTTCAAGCATCCACCCTCCTTTTAAAGCACCCAGTCTGCTATTATCACACTGTAAACCCCAACAGTTCTACTAACTCATAAACTTTATGGGTATAGCAATCAAAACCTGTTCATTAGTTAACCCAACAATAAAATTTTGCATGTTTATAGTGAGTCATACTGTATTAATTTTACCTGACTATATGTTTTTGAGTTAACATTGCTCACTAAATCATAATTTATGAGTATACAAAGTCACGTGGCATCTGACGTCACCAGTGTTGCGCACCTTCAAAAAAAGGAAGATGGCTACCGTTAAGCAGGCAAGAGGATTTCTTAAGCAAAATGTTTGACTGTATCGATGCACAGAGGCGCTCTAAAGGGGGGGTAAACGATGACGATTCTCGGGGCCCATGACTGAGAGGGGGCCCAGAGAAGCCCCCAATAAAATTGTGGTGCTGATAGTAAAAATGATTAACTTAAAATTATTCTATTTGCTGTTTCCTGGTGTCAAAAAATGTGTTTGTTTAGGAAACACAAACGTCCGTGAGCCCCTCTCCCCCTCTCGATTATCATAAAATGGTTCAGTCTGCCCCAAATTGTATCCAGGCAACAGCTTGACTTCACTTATAGCGCCGGCAGAAGTGAAAATGCCTCAAAAATCTGGAAGCCAAAAACGGAAAGAGAAAAAAATAAGACAAGTGAAAGAGGCAAAGGGTCGACAGTATGTTACCCAATATTTCAGAAGAAAAGGTGGGTTTGTAAGTAGGACTAAATTGTTAGTGGACCGCCCGTGTGACAATGATCGTAGCCTACGGTTTAAATATTTATTTACACAAATATTTAAACTAGTTTTAATGAAAATTCATGTAGTTTTAGGAAAAGTCAGGGAGCAGCAAGGCTTTGTGATTTATTTAGACAAAGTTATTGAATATGCAAATTTCAAAACGGTCAAAATGACGCCTTGTTCGTTCTAGTGTTAAAGATAATTACCCTAAGTTTAAATGTTGCGGTTAAAATGACTGCTGGTGGAGTAACTGAGACTCATTTATGTTATACATTTATGCTATTCTTTGATATAATATATTATGCAAGTTCTGCTTAAATTATTAGAAATTTTATATGGCCATTTTGTTTTATGGTGGTGTTTTCTTGTTGAGATTTTTTTTTCCACCACTGTTTTTTTAAATTGAAGAGTTTTATTTTGAGATGTCAGTGTTCAATAATCAGTGTTGAAACAAATAAATATTAATACATTTCATTGCATTAAGAGTGCTCAGTGTTTCCATTACATTTCAATTGTCATGTAAAAAATATTAGGTTAGATTAGATTAACTTTATTGTCATTGCCAGTGTACAGTACAAATATGTACAGTGCATACATACAAATATAAATATATGTGAATACACTATATGACACATGTACAGCTATGCACAGTATATACATTATACAGTACTGAAGTAGTACAGTATTACAGAGGACAAATTACGGGTGTGGACATGGGATGGAGTTCAATTGTCTGATTGACTTAAATATATGAGAATGATAGTCAAAATACCATAAAAGCGCATGATTTTATGTAAATTAATATGAAAAAAGTCTCAGCTGTGTTGGAGGCCCTGTCAAGATTCTTTTCATGGGGCCCAAAATCCTTAGCAGCGCCCCTGTTCATGCAAGTAACTGCAGACCCAGCTAAAGACACAAGTGTTGCTCTTTCTAATAAGAGTTCTCATCTGGTAAGTAAATGGTTTACATTTTTACTATTAACTTTTAGCGTAGCTATCATTGGGTAACCACAACATCGTTACTGTATAGATACTCAGTTAATCCATTTATCTCGCTGGGGAAGACAGAGAACTTTAGCTATCAGGTATGTTTTTTTATTCTAACTTTTTAGAAGAGTTTTGGGGATTAGTAAAATACCCTTGCAGATGAGGCAGTCGTTTTGCTGGATTTTTTAAAAATGCATGTAGGTAATTTCACGGTCAATTTAGCGATTGACTTATATACAGTAATGGTTATAAATCAGCAGGACAAAATTAAGCTAGTTAAGGGGTAAAGTTAACTCTCACAACGTTATGAATGCTTAGAGCTCAATTAGATCCCTTTGAGTACAGAACAATATGAGCTTTGTTAACTTCTCTGTGATTCCCCCTTCACATTAAATTTGAGACTTAAATAATAATCAAGTCACATCCGGTAGTAAAATGGATTAACAATGCGCCAAACAAAGGGACAGTGTCTTATTTTTACTTTTGTTTTGCAACTCATAAAGCGGAGATTTTTCCAAAAGCGAGAACGTGGTTATCTGAATTGACTCTCAATAATAGGAAAATTGAATGGGAAAAAGTATGGGTTAATACTTTTCGTGCATCCACAAACCCCAACCATCAGTTTATCCATTTTAAAATTATTCACAGGGCTTATTTGACCGCGCGCACAAGACATGTTATGGGTTTATCACCACATCCCTATTGTGATTTTTGTGGGCCTGGTTGCCTGGGCACACTGATGCATATGCTTTGGGAATGTCCAGGTGTGCAAGATTTCTGGGATAAGGTGCTTTATGTTCTGTACAAGATCACTGGAATCTGTTTTCCCAAAGACCCTGTTCTGTTATTGTTGAACGACAATTCTCAATTTCATCTAAAGGAGAAGGACTGGAAATTTTGGTTAGCAGCCTTGACTGCTGCAAAAAAACTTTTAGTTCAGCGATGGAAGCCTCCACATGACATTTCTGCTAAGCACTGGTTACATTCCTTACTTGAGATATTATATTTGGAACTGTCTTCAACACGGTCTAATCAGGCTAAGCCCGCCATTTTATCTATGTGGAAGCACTGTATCTATTCAGTTAGAGAGATTTTGGTCATTTAAACTATCTGTTGTAATATTGCAGTTTTTCTATCTATATACCTGTAACAATTCCTGAAGTGCGGTGGGTGGGGAGAGGGTTGGGGGGAGGAGGTGTGGGGTAGCAATTGTCTAACACTTTTTCTTGTTCGATGTATGTTATATGCTACTTTGAAAATGAAAAAAAATACTGAATTACAAAAAAAAATAATCAAGTCTATTTTTAACATAAAAAGGCAGGACAGTTGAATCCATATATGGTTATGGAATTAAGTTGCGAACCAATTAATGATAGAAGATACAGCTTAAGTCAAAAAATGACTTAACTCGAATAAATCCGAGTATAAATATACCAAAATGTCTTTAATAGTGCCATTACATAGAAATCCTACTGCGGCCAAGCCATCCGCGCTAACGGGGTTTGCAGTCAAGTCATCCGTTTTTCAAATTGCGATGCGTGTCTATAGGCGATTTTACGGTAGTTCACCGCGAATCTGGGGCTTCTAGATGGAACGTGTCTCGGACAGTGATGCACTCTGAAACATTATTTTCATGGTTTTGCGCTGCTGCGAGTAAAGTGCAAGTGCACACCACGTTCCAATTAGAAACTTATCATATTTTCTCCACTTATATACAGGGCCGGGACAACAACCAAAAGACAGGAGAGATTTTTGATAAGCCGGCAAGTCGGAGCGTCGAGCGCAACCCGCCGTTTGTTTAATGGAAGTGCAAACGCCATAGTGAGCGCAGAGCGTGCAGCATTCGGTCTGACAACCCCTTAAAGAAACATCCGCTTCTCATTTATTATATGGTGTTATAATGTTACTGATAAAATGTAGTAACAGAAAACGAGTGCACCACCAAACACCAGGTAAATAACCTGCATGAATTTGGTCCCCCATATGTTTCAGATTTCAACCAAACTGGTCTCAATTGTATGTGGAGAGGGTTGGGGGGAGGAGGTGGGGGGTAGCAATTGTCTAACACTTTTTCTTGTTCGATGTATGTTATATGCTGTGCCGTTAAAATATTTGTTTGTGCTGTTTTAGTTTTTGAGATATAAATGGTTGTTTACATGGTGACATCATCAGCGTGAAGTTGGCCCCCCATTTGCGTCTGCTTTTGTTTCTGAGATATTACTGTTTGTTTACACGGTCACGTGACACCAGCGTGAAGTTAGTGCCCCATTTGCGTCTGATTTCTGCCAAAACAAACGCAATCGTGTGTGCTGTGTTTGTGCTTGTTTGTGCCGTTAAAACTGTCCTTTGTGCTGCTTTAGTTTCTGAGATATTAATGTTTGTTTATATGGTCATGTGACACGAGTGTGAAGTTGGCCCCCCATTTGCGTCTGATTTCCATCAGACCGATTGCAATCATGTGCTGTGTTTGTGCTGGTTTGTGCCGTTAAAACTGTCCTTAGTGGTGCTTTTTTTCTGAGATATTACTGTTTGTTCACACGGTCATGTGACACCAGCATGAAGTTAGCCCCCCATTTGAGTCTGATTTCCGCCAAACCAATCGCAATCGTGTGTGTTGTGTTTGTGCTAGTTTGTGCCATTAAAACTGTCCTTTGTGCTGCTTTAGTTTCTGAGATATTAATGTTTTTAAGGTTGCCCCCCCCCCCCCCATTTGCGTCTGATTTCCGCCAAACCGATCACAATCATCTGTGCGGCATTTGTGCCATTAAAACTGTCCTTTGTGCTGCTTCAGAGATATTGCTTATTTACATGGACACGTGACTCCGCCATTAAGTTAGCTCCCCATTTGCCTCCGAATC
>NW_027326293.1:25000-27469 GCF_048594095.1 Paramormyrops kingsleyae | reverse complement strand
AACATGACGATGACAGTCTGCCTGAAGATGACAGTAGTTCTTCCAAGACCCCTCGATGGAAAACATGTCACACCATTACCTCTCCTGTGCAAGCCACTTAACCTTACTGTTCAAGAACTTGAACAGTTCTTTGCCACTGTGCTCCATATGTCAATATTTGGTCTTCCAGCTACTCGCATGTTCTGGAGCCATAGTAGCCACATTGCACATGTTGCTGATGTTATGCCTCTTGCACGATGGGAAGCCATCAAAAATTTTGTTACTTTGCATTGCTCTCTGAGCATTGTATTATGATCTATGAAGACATAATTTTCTCTGTGGTTTTGTATCAGTGTTGCACAACTTTGCCCTTAGGCAACAAAAGATCATTTGGAGAGGGGGGCGGTGAAATAAATATGTACATACATAATCAATAAAATGTCCCAAAATTAACCAATAAGTGATGTGGAATAATTTCTTATCATGTACCATCAAATTGTGTGCGGTAGAGGGTTAATGTAAATGCGGCCGCCCGCTGCGCTACATGTAAATGCGGCCGCCCCCAGGTCAACTAGGTCCGAACGGGCCCGCCTGATCAACTAGACGTCAATCGGGCCGGCAGGTCCCCTGAATGTAAACGAGGCCGCCCACTGCGGTACTTGTGAATGCGGCCGCCCGGTCAACTAGGTGCGAACGGGCCCGCCCGATCAACCAGGTGCGAATGGCCCCGCCCGATCAACTAGGTGTGAACGGGCCCGCCTGATCAACTAGGTGTGAATGGGGCCGCCGGGTCCACTTAATGTAAATGAGGCCGCCAGCTCAACTAAGTGTAGACGGGGCCGCCTGGCCAATTAGGCGTTAATGGGGCTGCCGGGGAGGCTTCCCCTCTGCCCGGGCTGGAGGCCCCGCAGTGGCCATTCGCCTCTGGGACATATTGGCAGAGTCCGCGGCCTATGCGTAGGCCCCGGGCGGAGGCTGACCCTTGTCGCCCTTGTCCTAGGCTCGGAGCTATGGTCGCCCCGTCTGGCCTTCGCTTATGGTTCGGAGCTATGGTCGCCCCGTCTGGCCTATGCTTAGGGTTTGGAGCTAGGGTCGTGTTGGAAACGTTTTCCTCTGTCGAAGCAGAGACCGGGAGACGTTGGCATATCTCTCCGGCCGAAGTTCCTCTTTACTGAGAACTCGCCAATGCGCCGCTGTAGTCATCCAAGTCTGACTAAGACTCAGCTCGGCGCAGCTTATACGTTTCAAGGGGGGAGGGATACACAGAGGTGGAGACAAACTAAACAAAGCACAGCATGTTCCAGGAATCAGCCTGGAAGTTCCCCAGCCCTGATTTCATCAGCATAACACTGCCTTTCAAATGCCTCTCCAGGTGCTAACCCTAATTAGCATGATAGTATCACCCAGACCTTCACATTACCATAGCGACAAAGGCACGGCCTGGCCTTGAGATTAGCATTCACCTTTACTTTGGGCCCCCACCCGGTGATCAGGAAGCTCACAGAGATGAAATGTCAATGTCTCAGACTCCTGGGCCCCCAGACTTGATCTTATTACAAATGTCCCCATCTTTACCCCCAACTGCAAATCCAATCTGCCTATCTCTCTCAGTTCATATACTGTCATGTTGGAAGCTAGACTGAACAATTTATAAATTTCGTCACTGCGGCCTATGCGTAGGCCCCGGGCGGAGGCTGACCCTTGTCGCCCTTGTCCTAGGCTCGGAGCTATGGTCGCCCCGTCTGGCCTACGCTTATGGTTCGGAGCTATGGTCGCCCCGTCTGGCCTATGCTTAGGGTTTGGAGCTAGGGTCGTGTTGGAAACGTTTTCCTCTGTCGAAGCAGAGACCGGGAGACGTTGGCATATCTCTCCGGCCGAAGTTCCTCTTTACTGAGAACTCGCCAATGCGCCGCTGTAGTCATCCAAGTCTGACTAAGACTCAGCTCGGCGCAGCTTATACGTTTCAAGGGGGGAGGGATACACAGAGGTGGAGACAAACTAAACAAAGCACAGCATGTTCCAGGAATCAGCCTGGAAGTTCCCCAGCCCTGATTTCATCAGCATAACACTGCCTTTCAAATGCCTCTCCAGGTGCTAACCCTAATTAGCATGATAGTATCACCCAGACCTTCACATTACCATAGCGACAAAGGCACGGCCTGGCCTTGAGATTAGCATTCACCTTTACTTTGGGCCCCCACCCGGTGATCAGGAAGCTCACAGAGATGAAATGTCAATGTCTCAGACTCCTGGGCCCCCAGACTTGATCTTATTACAAATGTCCCCATCTTTACCCCCAACTGCAAATCCAATCTGCCTATCTCTCTCAGTTCATATACTGTCATGTTGGAAGCTAGACTGAACAATTTATAAATTTCGTCACTGCGGCCTATGCGTAGGCCCCGGGCGGAGGCTGACCCTTGTCGCCCTTGTCCTAGGCTCGGAGCTATGGTCGCCCCGTCTGGCCTACGCTTATGGTTCGGAGCTATG